>NC_057808.1:103967970-104267970 GCF_018294505.1 Triticum aestivum | reverse complement strand
CGGCCACTAGCTCGGCCGCCGCCTTCTATTTGGCTGCTTCTTCCTTGGCCTTCTTCAGTTCGGCCCCGAGGCCCTTGACCTCTGCGGCGATAGCTGCAATCATAATTAAGCAATCCTTGCTCAGGGATAACCCCAAACACCTTGCTCGACAAGGAAAGTACAAATCCCTAAGTCTCGACTGGACTAACCTTGCACTTCGTCAAACCGCTTGTTGACAAGGTCGAGCTCCTTATCGGAGCTTTTGAGCTTCCGATTCATTTCGGCCAGCTCCGCGGCATTGGCAGCCGCCGCCAAAGATGAGGCCTACAAAAACAAAACGATATCATTGTTCAAACTCCTGATTCAATGATTTTCGATCCTCTGCCAGGTTTTTCAATCCTGACAGAGTCCCGGGGGCTACTATATACGAGGACTAAAACTTTGTTCATAAAATCCGCTCTATGGAAGGAATATTGCATGGCCTACCTCGAACCCCGTCAGGAGGCCACCAAAGGCTTCCTTCAATCCGTTGTTGACGAACCAAATACTTTGCAAAACCACGCCCATCAGGGCGTGGTGCTCCGCGACGATGGAGGAGCTATTCACAGCCTCCTACATCACGTCCGGCCACCCAGCCGCAACCTGATCTCCAATGTTCGCTGCTGGCGGCGGGGCCCCGGCTCCCCTTTGGTGGAAGGCGGAATTGATGCCTCCGGAGGCCTTGGGGGCTTCGGAACCGTCTTTTGGGAGGGCTCGGATTGACAGAGCTCCCCTCCCTGTTCACCAGGAGGGATAATCCCTGGTCTTCGGTGACCGAGGTGTTAACCTCGTCCATGATGTCGTCACCACCACCTCCTGTGTCCGGGCCGGGAGGGGTCCTTCCGGACAGCACCTCTCCGGTCTCCCCGATGACTGGAGGAGGCGTAGAATGCAACGCAGTCCCATGATACATCTCTGTCGTATCTATATTTTTTGATTGTTCCATACCAATAATATTCAACTTTCATATACTTTTGGCAACTTTTTATATTATTTTTGGACTAACATATTGATCCAGTGCCCAGCGTTAATTCCTGTTTGTTGCATGTTTTATGTTTCGCAGAAACCCCATATCAAACGGAATCCAAGCGGGATAAAAACGGACAGAGAATATTTTTGTAATATTTGGAGAATATGGGAAGAAGAATCAATGCGAGACGGTGCCCGAGGGGGGCACGAGGCAGGGGGGCGCGCCCGCCCCCCTGGGCGCGCCTGCCCCCCTCGTGGGCCACCCGTAAGGCGGTTGTTGCTCTTCTTTCGCCGCAAGAAAGCTAATTTTCATAAAAAAATCTCGGCAAAGGTTTCAATCCAATCAGAGTTACGGATCTCCATATATATACGAAACGGTGAAAGGGCAGAATACCAGAACGCAGAAACAGAGAGAGACAGAGAGATAGATCCAATCTCGGAGGGGCTCTCGCCCCTCCCATGCCATGGAGTCCAAGGACCAGAGGGGAAACCCTTCTCTCATCTAGGGAGGAGGTCAAGTAAGAAGAAGAAGAAGAAGAAGAAGAAGGGGGCCCCTCTCCCCTTCTCTTCCGGTGGCCCGGAACGCTGCCGTGGCCACCATCATCATCACCGCGATCTACACCAACACCTCCGCCATCTTCACCAACATCTCCATCACCTTCCCCCCTCTATCTACAGCGGTCCACTCTCCTGCAACCCGCTGTACCCTCTACTTGAACATGGTGCTTTATGCTTCATATTATTATCCAATGATGTGTTGCCATCCTATGATGTCTGAGTAGATTTTCGTTGTCCTATCGGTGGTTGATGAATTGCTATGATTGATTTAATTTGCTTGTGGTTATGTTGCTGTCCTTTGGTGCCCATCATATGAGCGCGCGCGTGGATCACACCATAGGGTTAGTTGTATGTTGATAGGACTATGTATTGGAGGGCAAGAGTGACAGAAGCTTCAACCTAGCATAGAAATTGATGCATACGGGATTGAAGGGGGACCAATATATCTTAATGCTATGGTTGGGTTTTACCTTAATGAACGTTAGTAGTTGCGGATGCTTGCTAATAGTTCCAATCATAAGTGCATAGAATTCCAAGTCAGGGATGACATGCTAGCAGTGGCCTCTCCCACATAAAACTTGCTATCGGTCTAGTAAAGTAGTCAATTGCTTAGGGACAATTTCGCAACTCCTACCACAACTTTTCCACACTCGCTATATTTACTTTATTGCTTCTTTACCTAAACAGCCCCTAGTTTTTATTTATGCTCTCTTTATTATCTTGCAAAACTATCCAACAACACCTACAAAGTACTTTTAGTTTCATACTTGTTCTAGGTAAAGCGAACGTCAAGCGTGCGTAGAGTTGTATCGGTGGTCGATAGAACTTGAGGGAATATTTGTTCTACCTTTAGCTCCTTGTTGGGTTCGACACTCTTACTTATCGAAAGAGGCTACAATTGATCCCCTATACTTGTGGGTTATCAAGACCTTTTTCTTGCGCCGTTGCCGGGGAGCAATAGCGTGGGGTGAATATTCTCGTGTGGGCTTGTTTGCTTTATCACTAAGTAATTTTTATTTACTGTTCTTAGTTGTTCTCTATCTTTAGTTATGGATATGGAACACGAATTACCAAAAAATTAGGTGAACTTGCTGCTCATGGAGATGGGGAACCTCCTAAAACCCTCGATGATCATTATGTGAAAAATATTATGTACCACTTTGATAATCCTGAGAAAACCTCATTCAATTATGTAATGGGAGACACGTTCGACCAACGTGAATACTTTAGGGATTATCGCTTGACTCAAAAAGGGAAACTATTATGGGATCAAATTTATATGTTGAAGTGGTATGCTCGGCAAGTATGCTTGAGATATGATTATACTTGTTGCTCTAGGATGAAGGCTCCACACCTTCCCTTTTCATGCAAATTTAATGATAATGAAACCTTGGCTTCTTATGCTAGAGGTATATATGATTACTATGATGTGGAACAAATAGAAGAATTTGTTGCTTTTATGGGTGCTTATGAAATTGAATCTATGTTCAAAGAGTTTGAAAATCTTTATGATGATGTTTATAGACCTGAAAATTTAGCTATCCTTAAATATTGCTATGCCAATTATGAATTCAATTCCGATATTGATGCATTTATTGAGAAAGTCTCCGCTGTCCAAGAAGAGACTAATATTTTGCAGGAATCTATGGAAGAAGAAATTGATGAAACTGTGAGCTCATTGGATGAAAAAGATGATGAGGAGAGCGAAGAACAAAAGGAGGAAGAGCGGATTAGCTACCCATGCCCACCTTCTAATGAGAGTAACTCTTCAACTCATACATTGTTTAACTTCCCTTCGTGCTTACCGAAGAATGATTGCTATGATGATTGTTATGATACCGTTGATTCTTTTGACATATCTCTTTTTGATGATGCTTGCTATGCTTGTGGCCAAGATGCCAATATGAGTTATGCTTATGGAGATGAACTTGCTATAGTTCCTTATGTTAAACATGAAATTGTTGCTATTGCACCCACGCATGATAGTCCTATTATCTTTTTGAATTCTCCCGACTACACTATATCGGAGAAGTTTGCCTTATTAAGGATTATATTGATGGGTTGCCTTTTACCGTTGCACATGATGATTTTGATGAATATAATATGCATGTGCTTGCTGCTCCTACTTGCAATTATTATGAGAGAGGAACTATATCTCCACCTCTCTATGTTTCCAACATGATAAAATTGCAAGAAACTGTTTATACTATGCATTGGCCTTTACTATGTGTGCATGAATTGTTCTTTTATGACATGCCGATGCATAGGAAGAGAGTTAGACTTCGTCATTGCTTGATATATGTTGCTTTGTGCTCACTACTAAATTCCAAATCATTGCTAATTAAAATTGGCTTTGATATACCTTGGGATCCGGGTGGATTCACTACATGAGCACTATATGCCTAGCTTAATGGCTTTAAAGAAAGCGCTGCCAGGGAGACAACCCGGAAGTTTTAGAGAGTCATTTATTTCTGTTGAGTGCTTTTATATAGTTTAAAAACAAAAAAATAAAGAGGGAAACCCAAAACTTTTCAAAAAGAAAAGTGAAAGTGAGATAGACGAGCATTGTGAAAGTGGGGGACGTCCTTGAACTTTGTTCATGCCCATGGAAACTTTGTGAATCTTATTACAGAAACTTTTCAACAAAAATAATTATCCCCTTGTACAATTCCATTGTATAATAAAAATAATGTGCCAAGGTTTGCCTTTAGGATGTTTACAAGCTTGTTGGTTTGTGCGGTGCAGGACAGAAACTTTGGCTGTAGTGCGCGATTTTACATTTTTTACTGGAATGTCAAACGGTTCTGAAACTTTATGCACTATCTTTCTATACAAATTTTTTATTTTTCCTAATTTTGGCAGAATTTTTCAAGTATCATAAGTATGGTTAATGTTCAGATTATTACAGACTGTTCTGTTTTAGACAGATTCTGTTTTTGATGCATAGTTTGCTTGTTTTGATGAAACTATCGATTTATATCAGTGGATTAAGCCATGGAAAGTTATATTACAGTAGCTACAATGCCAAAACAAAATATGAATTGGTTTGCAACATTACTTAGAGTAGTGATTTGCTTTATTATACTAACGGATCTTACCGAGTTTTCTGTTGAAGTTTTGTGTGGATGAAGTGTTCGATGATCGAGAAGGTCTCGATGTGAGGAGAAGGAAGAGAGGCAAGAGCTCAAGATTGGGGATGCCCGAGGCACCCCAAGTAAATATTCAAGGAGACTCAAGCATCTAAGCTTGGGGATGCCCCGGAAGGCATCCCATCTTTCTTCAACAAGTATTGGTATGTTTTCGGATTCGTTTCGTTCATGCGATATGTGCAAATCTTGGAGCGTCTTTTGCATTTAGTTTTCATTTTTCTTTTATGCAACATGCTGGTATGAGATAGTCCTTGGTTGATTTATAGAATGCTCTTTGCGCTTCACTTAAATCTTTTGAGTATGGCTTTATAGAATGCTTCATGTGCTTCACTTATATCATTTGAAGTTTGGATTGCCTGTTTCTCTTCACATAGAAAACCGCCATTTGTAGAATGCTCTTTTGCTTCACTTATATTTGCTAGAGCATGGGCATATCTTTTGTACAAAGAATTAAACTCTCTTGCTTCACTTATATCTATTTAGAGAGATGACAGGAATTGGTCATTCACATGGTTAGTCATAAATTCCTACATAAAACTTGTAGATCACTGAATATGATATGTTTGATTCCTTGCAATAGTTTTGCGATATAAAGATGGTGATATTAGAGTCATGCTAGTGGGTAGTTGTGGATTGTAGAAATACTTGTGTTGAAGTTTGTGATTCCCGTAGCATGCACGTATGGTGAACTGTTATCTGATGAAGTCAGAGCATGATTTATTTATTGATTGTCTTCCTTATGAGTGGCGGTCGGGGACGAGCGATGGTCTTTTCCTACAAATCTATCCCCCTAGGAGCATGCGCGTAGTACTTTTTTTCGATGACTAATAGATTTTTGTAATAAGTATGTGAGTTCTTTATGACTAATGTTGAGTCCATGGATTATACGCACTCTCACCCTTCCATCATTGCTAGCCTCTTCGGTACCGTGCATTGCCCTTTCTCACCTCGAGAGTTGGTGCAAACTTCATCGGTGCATCCAAACCCCGTGATACGATACGCTCTATCACACATAAGCCTCCTTATATCTTCCTCAAAACAGCCACCATACCTACCTATTATGGCATTTCCATAGCCATTCCGAGATATATTGCCATGCAACTTCCATCATCATCATATACATGACTTGAGCATCATTGTCGTATTGCTTTGCATGATCGTAAGACAGCTAGCATGATATTTTCATGGCTTTTCTATTTTTTGATATCTTTGCTACGCTAGATCATTGCACATCCTGGTACACTGCCAGAGGCATTCATATAGAGTCATATCTTTGTTCTAGATATCGAGTTGTAATATTGAGTTGTAAGTAAATAAAAGTGTGATGATCATCATTATTAGAGCATTGCCCCAGTGAGGAAAGGATGATGGAGACTATGATTCCCCCACAACTCGGGATGAGACTCCGGACTTTACAAAAAAATAAAAGAGGCCAAAGAAGCCCAAATAAAAAAAAGAGGCCAAAGAAGCCCAACAAAAAAATAAAAAATGAGAGAAAAAGAGAGGAGGGGTAATGTTACTATCCTTTTACCACACTTGTGCTTCAGAGTAGCACCATGTTCTTCATATAGAGAGTCTCTTGAGTTATCACTTTCATATACTAGTGGGAATTTTCATTATAGAACTTGGCTTGTATATTCCGATGATGGGCTTCCTCAAATGCCCGAGGTCTTCATGAGCAAGCAAGTTGGATGCACACCCACTTAGTTTCCAGTTTGAGCTTTCATACACTTATAGCTCTAGTGCATCCGTTGCATGGCAATCCCTACTCCTCACATTGACATCAACTGATGGGCATCTCCATAGCCCGTTGATTAGCCGCGTCGATGTGAGACTTTCTCCTTTTTTGTCTTCTCCACACAACCTCCATCATCATATGCTATTCCACCTATGGTGCTATATCCATGGCTTGCGCTCATGTATTGCGTGAGGGTTGAAAAGTGTGACGCCCCCGATTTGTCCGTACACTAATCATGCACGCAAATGCGTACGACCAAGATCAGGGACTCACGGGAAGATATCACAACACAACTCTAAAACATAAATAAGTCATACAAGCATTATAATACAAGCCAGGGGCCTCGAGGGCTCGAATACAAGTGCTCGATCACAGACGAGTCAGCGGAAGCAACAATATCTGAGTACAGACATAAGTTAAACAAGTTTGCCTTAAGAAGACTAGCACAAACTGGGATACAGATCGAACGAGGCGCAGGCCTCCTGCCTGGGATCCTCCTAACTACTCCTGGTCGTCGTCAGCGGGCTGCACGTAGTAGTAGGCACCTCCAGTGTGGTAGGTGTCATCGTCGACGGTGGCGTCTGGCTCCTGGACTCCAACATCTGGTTGCGACAACCAGATAGATAGGAAAGGGGGAAAGAGGGAGAGAAGCAACCGTGAGTACTCATCCAAAGTACTCGCAAGCAAGGAGCTATACTACATATGCATGGGTATATGTGTAAAGGGGCATATCAGTGGACTGAACTGCAGAATGCCAGAATAAAAGGGGGATAGTTAGTCCTGTCGAAGACTACGCTTCTGGTCATCTCCATCTTGCAGCATGTAGAAGAGAGTAGATTGAAGTCCTCCAAGTAGTATCGCATAGCATAATCCTACCCGGCGATCCCCTCCTCGTCGCCCTGTTAGAGAGCGATCACCGGGTTGTATCTGGCACTTGGAAGGGTGTATTTTATTCAGAATCCAGTTCTAGTTGTCATAAGGTCAAGGTACAACTCCGGGTCGTCCTTTTACCGAGGGACACGGCTATTCGAATAGATAAACTTCCCTGCAGGGGTGCACCACATAACCCAACACGCTCGATCCCATTTGGCCGGACACACTTTTCTGGGTCATGCCCGGCCTCGTAAGATCAACACGTCGCAGCCCCACCTAGGCTCATCAGAGAGGTCAGCACGCCGGTCTAAACCTATGCGCGCAGGGGTCTGGGCCCATCGCCCTATGCACACCTGCACGTTGCGTATGCGGCCGGAAGCAGACCTAGCCCCCTTAATACAAGCGCGAGCTTACGGTCCAATGCGGCGCGCGCCACTCAGTTGCTGACGTCAAAAGAGCTTCGGCTGATACCACGACATCGGGATACCCATAACTACTCCCACGTAGATGGTTAGTGCGTATAGACCAAATGGCCAGACTCAGATCAAATACCAAGATCTCGTTAAGCGTGTTAAGTAACCGCGAACGCCGACCAGGGCCAGGCCCACCTCTCACCTAGGCAGTCTCAACCTGCCCTGTCGCTCCGCCACAAAGATCCACTCGCGGGTACTCCTACGAGCCGACCCGACTTTAGTCATCTCATGTGTCATGTATATAGTATATAAGTATATACCCGTGATCACGCCCAGGTGATCACGGCCCGATAGTATAGCACAGCAGACGGACAAGAATGTAGGGCCACTGATGGAAATCTAGCATCCTATACTAAGCATGTAGGATTGCAGGTAAAGGTAACAACGGTAGTAGCAAGGATAGGCTATGCATCAGGATAGCATATCGAAAGCAGTAACATGCTACACTACTCTAATGCAAGCAGAATAGAGAAGAGTAGGCGATATCTGGTGATCAAGGGGGGGCTTGCCTGGTTGCTCTGGCAAGTAGGAGGGGTCGTCAACTCCGTAGTCGAACTGGGCAGCAGCAGTGTCGGTCTCGTAGTCTACCGGAGAGAAGAGGGGGAAGAAACAGTAAATACAATGCAAACATAAGCATGACGATGCGTGACATGAAAACGAGCGGTGCTAGGTGTGACCTAACGCGACAGTAGATGGTACCGGTGAAGGGGGGGAAACAACCGGGAGGTATCCCCGATGTTTCGCGTTTTCGGACAGACGGACCGGAGGGGGAAAGTTGCTAGTTCGATAGGTTAGGGAGGTGTGGTGGACGAACAGACTGCGTATTCGGATTCGTCTTGTCGTTCTGAGCAACTTTCGCATAGAAAACATTTTCATCCGAGTTACGGTTTAAAAGATATGAATTTTCAAAGTTTATTTGAATTTCTGGAATTATTTGAATTAAGCAAAAATGAATTATGACGTCAGCATGAGGCAATGCTGACGTCAGCAGGTCAACAGAGCGGCTGACCAGGTCAAACTGACCAGTGGGCCCCATTTGTCACAGACAATGGGCTAATCAGAAGATTAAACTAATTAATTTTAGTTAATTAACTACTGGGCCCACCTATCAGTGAGTGATTAGATTAATTAATTAGTATTAATTATAGAAACATTTTTCTTTTCTCTCTTTTTTTAATTTTGCGGCGGGGCCCGCATGTCAGTGGCTGGGCCTGCCCAGTCAGCACGTTGACTGGGTTGACCCAGTCAACGGGGCCCACGAGGCCCACTGGCAGTGGCACTGGGGTGGCCCCAGGCCAGCCACGTCGGCGGCCGGCGCCGGAGCGACTCCGACGAGCCAAACGCGGCGGCGCGGCTCGGGAGGGGCGCGGGTTTCGCGCACAGGGGGTCTGCGGGGTTGTGGCTGGGCGCGTTCGACGCGGCTCGGCGCCGCGCGTCCAACGGGGGTGGCCGGAGTGGCTGGAACGGGCGGGGGCGAGCGCTTCGAGCTCGCCGGCGGCGAGGTACTTCGGGCTGGGGCGGGTGCGGCGTTAGAGCGCGCGAGCGGCCGAACTAACTAGCTAGGCGGGTGCGGCACTATGCGGTCGAGCTAACGGGCCTACGCCCATGACCAATTGGTCACCGGAGCCTTGCCGGCGGCGAGCTCCGCGGCGCGGCGTTCGGGCGCGCGTGGGGAAGCAGCGAGGGGGCGCGCAAGAGAGAAAGGACAGGGGAGGAGGGGGGAGAGGCTCACCGCGCGGCACACGGAGGCCGGTGAGAGGCTTAGGAGCAGCAGGTCGGCGCCGGGGAAGAAGGGGGTCGCCGGCGTCCGAAGTTGAAGACGAGCTCGGTGTGCTCGATGTAGGGGCTCCGGTCTCCAACGGGCTGCACCAGACGAAGCAGCGGGCGACGGCGGTCCTTGGAGACAACGTGGGGCGGCGAGGTGGGCACGGTGGCCGTGTGAACGACGGGAACGGCGGCGACCGCGTCGGGCGTGGGGAAGGAAAGAGCGGCGCGGATCTGGGGGGGAAAGAGAGAGGCGCAAGGGCCGAGAGGTGAGCGGGGGTGAGTGGGAGAGAGGCCCGAGGAGGCGGGGGGGAGCTGGCGACCTTATCCTCCCCGTCGCCGGCGAGGGGGTGCGGCGGGGACTGCCCCTGTTCCGACCCCGGTCGGGGGAACAGGGAAGGGGGGCGAGTGGGAGAGGTGGGCTGGGCCAGGGGTCGGCCCAGTTGGGCCAGGGGTGCTGTGGGGGGGCCTTCTCCTTTTTCTTTTTCTTTGTCTGTGTTCTTTTGCATTTTCTTTTTATTTGTTTATTTTCTTTTCTGTTTTATTTCATTTAAAAGTATTTAGGTATTTTATAAAAATGTGTTTTCTCCACCATAATTACCAGTGTATTATTTGGCACCCACCGAACATTTTTGTTTAAATTTTTGAAAACTTTTATTTTCCACTTTAATTTTAATTGAAGTTTGAATTAGGAGTTTGAAAAGAAATGTGATTCCAAATGTGATCATGCCCTGTTTAGCAACATGATTAGCTTAATCACAGAGAGTTACTGTAGCATGATCCTCAGGGTGTTACAAATCTCCTCCACTACAAGAAATCTCGTCCCGAGATTTAGGAGGTACAAGGAAACAGTGCGGGGTATTCTTCGCGCAGACGATCCTCTCGTTCCCAAGTGGCCTCATCTTCAGAATGGTGCGACCACTGGACTTTGAGAAACTTGATCGCCTTCTGACGTGTGCGGCGTTCAGCTTGGTCGAGAATGCGGACCGGATGCTCCTTATAGGAGAGGTCTTGCTGCAATTCGAGCACTTCATGATCCACAGCTCGGATTGGATCCTTGAAGCAACGGCGGAGCTGTGACACATGGAACACATCGTGAACCTGAGAAAGGTTCGGCGGTAGCTCCAGTTGGTATGCCACTTTTCCACGCCTTTCGAGAATAGTGAATGGGCCAATATAGCGAGGAGCTAGTTTGCCCTTGATCCCGAAGCGGTGAGCACCCTTCATAGGTGTGACTCGAAGATAAGCCTTTTCGCCAGGTTGATAGACCATGTCTTTATGATGACGGTCATACTGACTCTTCTGACGTGACTGAGCAGTCTTGAGATTCTCACGAATAATGCGGACTTGTTCTTCGGCATCTTGGATAATATCCGGACCGAAGAGTGGACGTTCCCCAGTTTCTGACCAGTTCAGAGGGGTTCGACACTTTCGTCCATATAACACTTCGAAGGGGGCCATCTTCAGACTAGCTTGATAGCTATTATTATAAGAGAACTCAGCATACGGGAGAGATTCCTCCCATTTCTTGCCGAAGGAAATAACACAAGCTCGAAGCATATCTTCGAGAACTTGATTGACGCGTTCAACTTGCCCTTGCGACTGAGGATGAAACGCAGTACTGAATGACAGATGAGTTCCCATAGCTTCTTGGAAACTTGCCCAGAATCTTGAAGTGAATAAGCTGCCACGGTCTGAGCTGATAACCAATGGAATACCATGGAGTGAAGCAATCCTGGACATATAGAGCGTTGCCAACTGGCTAGCAGTGATCGTTTCTTTGACTGCCAGAAAATGTGCAACTTTGGAAAGTCGGTCAATGACGACAAGAATAGCATCATTACCTTTCTGTGATTTGGGAAATCCGGTGATGAAGTCCATCTCAACATGGTCCCATTTCCATTCAGCAATAGAGATAGGTTGCAGAGTTCCAGCAGGCCTTTGATGTTCTGCTTTGATACGACGGCAAACGTCACACTCAGCAACATAACGAGCAATGGCTTGCTTCATATTAGACCACCAGAATCTCTGACGGATGTCTTGGTACATCTTTGTACTACTAGGGTGGATACATAGAGGCGTATCATGAGCTTCTTTCATAACTTCCTGTGTCATATCCAGGTTTTTCTCTGCACATGGCACCACTAGGCGGCCCTTGAAGTATAAGGTGCCATCTTCAGCAATGGTGAAGAATGAGGGCTTTCCTTCTGCGAGGTAGCGCTTAATCTTGTGGGCTTCAGAGTCATACTTCTGTAGCCTTTTGATGCTATCCACGAGATCTGGTTTAGCAACTAGGGTATTGAGGGAACCCTGGGTAACAACGTGGAGGTTCACCTTGCCAAACTCCTTAGGAGGGGGAGCGAGTGCACCCGGAGGAACAATATGGAGGTTCAGCTTCCTGAATTCTTCAACAAGCGAGGGCTGAACTTTGTGAACCTGGAGGTGGTTGCAGTAAGACTTGCGGCTCAAGGCATCAGCCATTACATTAGCCTTGCCTGGCGTATAGGAAATACCCAAGTCAAAGTCTGCAACAAGCTCCATCCATCTCTGTTGACGGAGGTTCAGATCTGGCTGAGTAAACATATATTTCAGACTTTGGTGGTCAGTGAAGATCTCGCAACGATTACCGAGAAGGTAATGTCGCCACTGCTTCAGCGCATGAATGACAGCAGCAAGTTCGAGGTCGTGAACTGGGTAGTTCTCTTCGTGAGGGCGCAATTGCCGAGAGGCATAAGCAATCACTTTGCGGTCTTGCATTAGGACACAGCCTAATCCTTGACGGGAAGCGTCGCAGTAAATGACAAAGTCCTTCTTAGTATCAGGTGGAGCTAGAACTGGAGCAGAAGTCAACTTGTCTTTGAGTGCCTGGAAACTTTCCTGACACTTGTCTGTCCATTGGAACTTGACACCCTTATGCAATAGGTTAGTCAGAGGCCTGGCGATCTTAGAGAAGTTCTCGACGAATCGACGGCAATAGCTGGCGAGACCGAGAAAACTTATGACTTGCTTAACGTTCTTGGGAGGAGTCCAATCAAGAATAGCCTGAACTCGCTCGGGGTTGACGGCAATACCATCCTTAGAGATGACATGCCCAAGATAGGTTACTTCCGGTAGCCAGAATTCACATTTGGAGAACCTGGCATATAGTTGATGTTCTCGTAGCTTTTCCAGCACAAGTCGAAGATGTTCAGCATGTTCTTCTTCGTTCTTGGAAAATACCAGAATATCATCCAGATAAACCACGAAGAACTTGTCGAGGTAATCCATGAATATATAGTTCATCAGACGAGAGAAGGTGGCTGGAGCATTGGTTAAACCGAAAGACATGACGGTGTACTCGTATGAACCATAGCGAGTCACGAAGGCGGTCTTTGGGATATCCTCTTCGCGAACACGGATCTGGTGGTAGCCCAACCTCAAGTCGAGCTTAGAGAACACTGACGAACCCGCCAGTTGATCATACAGATCATTGATCCGAGGAAGGGGGTATTTATTCTGAATGGTAGCTTGGTTTATAGGACGGTAGTCTTGAACCAATCGGTTAGTCCCATCCTTCTTCTTGACAAAGAGAGAAGGTGCTCCCCAAGGAGAGCAGCTTGGGCGAATGAATCCTTTGCGAAGAGATTTGTCGATTTCCTCCTTAAGCTCAAGGAGTTCATGCGGCGGCATTTTGTAGGGTCGCTTGGCTATAGGAGTGGTGCCTGGTTTCAAGTCGATGATGAATTCGACAGCTCTAGCAGGGGGATTCCCCGGAAGTTCTTCAGGGAAGACGTCGAGGAATTCACGCACAACGGGAATGTTTTCAATGCCCTCGAGTGGTGCAGCATTCAATGCATTCAATGCATAGAGCCTTGCCTCGGCATTTTGCACCAGATGAGCTTGGTAAGCAACTATTTCATCTGAAGGGTGTGGCAGATGGACGGTCTTAGTGGCGCAAACTATAGAAGCAGTATGCGCTTTCAACCAATCCATACCCAAAATGAGGTCGATGTTAGACGACTTCAGGATAATGGGAGAGGCATAGAATTCCAGCCCTTCGATTTCCACGGGGACATCGATGCCAACCAAGGAGGTTTGACACTGTCCCACGGGGGTTTTGACCAATACAGAGGTGTTCATCTCCTCACATTTAACGTCGTGCTTGTATGCAAAATCTTCTGACATGAATGAATGCGATGCACCTGTATCAAATAAAACGGATGCTGGTACTGAATTTACGAGGAGTGTACCCATCACAGTAGCAGGCTGGTCTTGAGCTTCGTTGAGATCAACGTGGTTGGCATGAGCACGACCATAAGGCTTAGCATTGTTGTTGCGGGGCTGGTTGTTACCACGGCCCGTTGCTGGGAGGGCAAGTTGATTCTGATTCTGATGGCAGTCCCTGGCACGGTGACCTGGTTGTCCACACTTGTAGCACAGACCATTATTGGGAGTGGGAACAGGGGCTTGAGACGGTGGAGCTGGAAGTCTTGACTGCCTAGATGGTGGTGGAGGCAGACGAGGTGTAGCATATGTCTGCCTTGGGGCAGAAGCATTTGGACGGTACATGCTGTTCGGGATCCATATCTTACGCTTCTGTGCGGGCGAGCCCGAAGATGAGCCCGTGTCACGGTTGCGTCTGTGAGAGCTCTGATATTCCTGCAGACCAGTTTCGACATTGATGGCCTTGTTCACCAAGGTGGCGAAATCAGTAAAGTCATGCACTAGAAGTGCGAGCTTGATGTCAGCTTGAAGGCCATCACGGAACTTCTCCTGTCTGCGTGCATCAGTTGCAATGTCCTCTTCAGCATAGCGGGACAAGTCCAGAAACTCCCGCTGATAAGCTTCAACAGTTTTGTTGCCTTGGGTGAGGTTGCGGAACTCACGCTTCTTCCGGTCCATGACTCCCTGAGGAATGAAGCGGGCACGGAAAGCTGCTTGGAAGTCTGGCCATGTGATGATTGTTCCAGCTGGCAGAGTACGCCTGTGGCTGTCCCACCATTGAGCTGCGGGTCCCTTCAAGAAGAAGGAAGCAAAGGTGACATAGCTGGCAGGGGCTACATCGGCAGACTCCATCTCATAGGTGATGTCACGGAGCCAGTCATCAGCATCCAGAGGCTGAGTTGAGCTGCGGTAGATGGTTGGGTTGAGGCGTATGAAATCTTGAAGAGTCACTTGGGCTGGCTGCTGGTTCATATTGGGGCGAGGAAACTGAGCCATCATATTTTCCATGAACTGGCGGTTCAGTTCAAACTGTTGGATCATACCAGCCATGTACTCAGGTGGTGGTGGGGCATCGCCACCACGACCACGACCACCTGGTCTAACCATCCTGCTAATATATAACAGGGGTAGTTCAGCACTGAGAAATATTTGCAAATACAAGAATCATTCATGATGAAACATGCATAACGAAAGGAGCACGATAGCTACTACATAGTAGTCGGCATAACTTACAAAAGGGGTCATGCATAGAGTTCAGTACATAGAGTTCAGTACATAGACTAAAACATCATAGGTGGCAGAAGAGGGACAAGTGCGGGAGAGTAGCCTCCCACCTCTAGCCAACCGACACCGTGGGGCATCACGGTCCTGGATGGGTAGATCGCAGTACGCGGTACCTGTCCAGATCGGACAAAGGGGTGCAGCAGCGTCAGAGAACGGTAAAGGTGCTGACGGGTGGTGTACATCTCGTGGCGAAGAGCTCGGTTAGCTCGATCCAGCCCATCAGCATGCAGAACAAGGTGCTGATGGTAGAAGGGCTCTCGGGTGACAGTGGAGTAGGCAGCAGTATAGTATCCCTCCGCACCAACATCAGATGCGATAGCAATGTGCCTGAAAGGGGAGGTGTCCAACTCCTGATACTCTCCATGAAGACGTGTCAGAGCAGCATAGGCAGCATCGTGGACAACCATATCGATGGTCACACCAACACCATGTGCGGTGTGCAGCACAGTAGTGGAGTCGTACTCCCGAGAGTAGAGGTGGACGATGGCACGGTACTGCTCATGGTTAAAGTCCTGGTACTCCTCGTAGACGGTGTACTCAGGGTGCCAGCGATAACCCAGATAGGTCATCATCTCAGCTAGCACCGCAGGTGATCCCGAGGCACCAATGGCCGTCGTGTGGCGCACGACCTGCCTCGAGGGTTCCATCTGAAATCAAAGACGTTTCAAAGGAGTCAAATGACAGTGCGTGAATTGTTCAAAATACTATTCTAAGAAACAACTATGGCTTATCCAACTTTGGGGTGAATACGGTCACGGGATCCTAGTGTTAGAGTTAGTAAATTCGTTTAACCCGAGTAGAAGAGAGTTCAGAGTCCCAGAGTAAAGGTCGAGGAGTAAAAGATCCTAGTACCACCCAATGGCGACGTGGGCCCGTAAGACACACAGCCATGTTAGTAAAAGTTTTCGTAATGTCTAGACTCAACTTCGGCCAAGGAGTGTGGAAAGGGGGATTCCTACAGGTAGTCGGCTCTGATACAACCTTGTGACGCCCCCGATTTGTCCGTACACTAATCATGCACGCAAATGCGTACGACCAAGATCAGGGACTCACGGGAAGATATCACAACACAACTCTAAAACATAAATAAGTCATACAAGCATTATAATACAAGCCAGGGGCCTCGAGGGATCGAATACAAGTGCTCGATCACAGACGAGTCAGCGGAAGCAACAATATCTGAGTACAGACATAAGTTCAACAAGTTTGCCTTAAGAAGGCTAGCACAAACTGGGATACAGATCGAACGAGGCGCAGGCCTCCTGCCTGGGATCCTCCTAACTACTCCTGGTCGTCGTCAGCGGGCTGCACGTAGTAGTAGGCACCTCCAGTGTCATAGGTGTCGTCGTCGATGGTGGCGTCTGGCTCCTGGACTCCAACATCTGGTTGCGACAACCAGATAGATAGGAAAGGGGGAAAGAGGGAGAGAAGCAACCGTGAGTACTCATCCAAAGTACTCGCAAGCAAGGAGCTATACTACATATGCATGGGTATATGTGTAAAGGGGCATATCAGTGGACTGAACTGCAGAATGCCAGAATAAAAGGGGGATAGTTAGTCCTGTCGAAGACTACGCTTCTGGTCATCTCCATCTTGCAGCATGTAGAAGAGAGTAGATTGAAGTCCTCCAAATAGTATCGCATAGCATAATCCTACCCGGCGTTCCCCTCCTCGTCGCCCTGTTAGAGAGCGATCACCGGGTTGTATCTGGCACTTGGAAGGGTGTATTTTATTCAGAATCCAGTTCTAGTTGTCATAAGGTCAAGGTACAACTCCGGGTCGTCCTTTTACCGAGGGACACGGCTATTCGAATAGATAAACTTCCCTCCAGGGGTACACCACATAACCCAACACGCTCGATCCCATTTGGCCGGACACACTTTTCTGGGTCATGCCCGGTCTCGTAAGATCAACACGTCGCAGCCCCACCTAGGCTCATCAGAGAGGTCAGCACGCCGGTCTAAACCTATGCGCGCAGGGGTCTGGGCCCATCGCCCTATGCACACCTGCACGTTGCGTACGCGGCCGGAAGCAGACCTAGCCCCCTTAATACAAGCGCGAGCTTACGGTCCAATGCGGCGCGTGCCACTCAGTTGCTGACATCAAAAGAGCTTCGGCTGATACCACGACGTCGGGATACCCATAACTACTCCCACGTAGATGGTTAGTGCGTATAGACCAAATGGCCAGACTCAGATCAAATACCAAGATCTCGTTAAGCGTGTTAAGTAACCGCGAACGCCGACCAGGGCCAGGCCCACCTCTCACCTAGGCAGTCTCAACCTGCCCTGTCGCTCCGCCACAAAGATCCATTCGCGGGTACTCCTACGAGCCGACCCGACTTTAGTCATCTCATGTGTCATGTATATAGTATATAAGTATATACCCGTGATCACGCCCAGGTGATCACGGCCCGATAGTATAGCACAGCAGACGGACAAGAATGTAGGGCCACTGATGGAAATCTAGCATCCTATACTAAGCATGTAGGATTGCAGGTAAAGGTAACAACAGTAGTAGCAAGGATAGGCTATGCATCAGGATAGGATATCGAAAGCAGTAACATGCTACACTACTCTAATGCAAGCAGAATAGAGAAGAGTAGGCGATATCTGGTGATCAAGGGGGGGGGCTTGCCTGGTTGCTCTGGCAAGTAGGAGGGGTCGTCAACTCCGTAGTCGAACTGGGCAGCAGCAGTGTCGGTCTCGTAGTCTACCGGAGAGAAGAGGGGGAAGAAACAGTAAATACAATGCAAACATAAGCATGACGATGCGTGACATGAAAACGAGCGGTGCTAGGTGTGACCTAACGCGACAGTAGATGGTACCGGTGAAGGGGGGGGACAACCGGGAGGTATCCCCGATGTTTCGCATTTTCGGACAGACGGACCGGAGGGGGAAAGTTGCTAGTTCGATAGGTTAGGGAGGTGTGGTGGACGAACGGACTGCGTATTCGGATTCGTCTCGTCGTTCTGAGCAACTTTCATATAAAAAACATTTTCATCCGAGTTACGGTTTAAAAGATATGAATTTTCAAAGTTTATTTGAATTTCTGGAATTATTTGAATTAAGCAAAAATGAATTATGACGTCAGCATGAGGCAATGCTGACGTCAGCAGGTCAACAGAGCGGCTGACCAGGTCAAACTGACCAGTGGGCCCCATTTGTCACAGACAGTGGGCTAATCAGAAGATTAAACTAATTAATTTTTAGTTAATTAACTACTGGGCCCACCTGTCAGTGAGTGATTAGATTAATTAATTAGTATTAATTATAGAAACATTTTTCTTTTCTCTCTTTTTTTTAATTTTGCGGCGGGGCCCGCATGTCAGTGGCTGGGCCTGCCCAGTCAGCACGTTGACTGGGTTGACCCAGTCAACGGGGCCCACGGGGCCCACTGGCAGTGGCACTGGGGTGGCCCCAGGCCAGCCACGTCGGCGGCCGGCGCCGGAGCGACTCCGACGAGCCAAACGCGGCGGCGCGGCTCGGGAGGGGCGCGGGTTTCGCGCACAGGGGGTCTGCGGGGTTGTGGCTGGCCGCGTTCGACGCGGCTCGGCACCGCGCGTCCAACGGGGGTGGCCGGAGTGGCTGGAACGGGCGGGGGCGAGCGCTTCGAGCTCGCCGGCGGCGAGGTACTTCGAGCTGGGGCGGGTGCGGCGTTAGAGCGCGCGAGCGGCCGAACTAACTAGCTAGGCGGGTGCGGCACGATGCGGTCGAGCTAACGGGCCTACGCCCATGACCAATTGGTCACCGGAGCCTTGCCGGCGGCGAGCTCCGCGGCGCGGCGTTCGGGCGCGCGTGGGGAAGCAGCTAGGGAGCGCGCGAGAGAGAAAGGACAGGGGAGGAGGGGGAGAGGCTCACCGCGCGGCACACAGAGGCCGGTGAGAGGCTTAGGAGCAGCAGGTCGGCGCCGGGGAAGAAGGGGGTCGCCGGCGTCCGAAGTTGAAGACGAGCTCGGTGTGCTCGATGTAGGGGCTCCGGTCTCCAACGGGCTGCACCAGACGAAGCAACGGGCGACGGCGGTCCTTGGAGACAACGTGGGGCGGCGAGGTGGGCACGGTGGCCGTGTGAACGACGGGAACGGCGGCGACCGCGTCGGGCGTGGGGAAGGAAAGAGCGGTGCGGATCTGGGGGGGAAAGAGAGAGGCGCAGGGGCCGAGAGGTGAGCGGGGGTGAGTGGGAGAGAGGCCCGAGGAGGCGGGGGGGAGCTGGCGACCTTATCCTCCCCGTCGCCGGCGAGGGGGTGCGGCGGGGACTGCCCCTGTTCCGACCCCAGTCGGGGGAACAGGGAAGGGGGGCGAGTGGGAGAGGTGGGCTGGGCCGGGGGTCGGCCCAGTTGGGCCAGGGGTGCTGTGGGGGGCCTTCTCCTTTTTCTTTTTCTTTGTCTGTGTTCTTTTGCATTTTCTTTTTATTTGTTTTTTTCTTTTCTGTTTTATTTCATTTAAAAGTATTTAGGTATTTTATAAAAATGTGTTTTCTCCACCATAATTACCAGTGTATTATTTGGCACCCACCGAACATTTTTGTTTAAATTTTTGAAAACTTTTATTTTCCACTTTAATTTTAATTGAAGTTTGAATTAGGAGTTTGAAAAGAAATGTGATTCCAAATGTGATCATGCCCTGTTTAGCAACATGATTAGCTTAATCACAGAGAGTTACTGTAGCATGATCCTCAGGGTGTTACAAAAAGGCTGAAGCGCGTTAAAAAGTATGAACCAATTGCTCGGCTTGTCATCGGGGTTGTGCATGATTTGAATGCTTTGTGTGGTGAAGATGGAGCATAGCCAGACTATATGATTTTGTAGGGATGAGCTCTCTTTGGCTATGTTATTTCAATAAGACATAATTGCTTGGTTGGTATGCTTGAAGTATTATTGTTTTTATGTCAAAAGATAGACTATTGCTTTGAATCACTCATGTGGTAATATTCATGCCATGATTAGATTACATGATCAAGATTATGCTAGGTAGTATTCCACATCAAAAATTATCTTTTTTATCATTTACCTACTCGAGGACGAGCAGGAATTAAGCTTGGGGATGCTGATACGTCTCTGTCGTATCTATAATTTTTGATTGTTCCATGCCAATATTATTCAACTTTCATATACTTTTGGCAACTTTTTATATTATTTTTGGACTAACATATTGATCCAGTGCCCAGTGCCAGTTCCTGTTTGTTGCATGTTTTATGTTTCGCAGAAACCCCATATCAAACGGAATCCAAACGGTATAAAAATGGATGGAGAATATTTTTGGAATATTTGGAGAATATGGGAAGAAGAATCAACGCGAGACGGTGCCCGAGGGGGGCGCGCCTGCCCCCCTCGTGGGCCACCCGTAAGGTGGTTGTTGCTCTTCTTTCGCCGCAAGAAAGCTAATTTTCAGAAGAAAAAAATCTCGTTGAAGGTTTCAATCCAATCGGAGTTACGGATCTCCATATATATACGAAACGGTGAAAGGGCAGAATACCAGAACGCAGAAACAGAGAGAGAGACGGAGAGACAGATCCAATCTCGAAGGGGCTCTCGCCTCCAATGCCATGGATGCCAAGGACCAGAGGGGAAAACCTTCTCCCATCTAGGGAGGAGGTCAAGGAAGAAGAAGAAGAAGGGGGCCCCTCTCCCCTTCTCTTCCGGTGGCGCCGGAACGCTGCCGTGGCCACCATCATCATCACCGCGATCTACACCAACACCTCCGCCATCTTCACCAACATCTCCATCACCTTCCCCCTCTATCTACAGCGGTCCACTCTCCCGCAACCCGATGTACCCTATACTTGAACATGGTGCTTTATGCTTCATATTATTATCCAATGATGTGTTGCCATCCTATGAGTCTGAGTAGATTTTCGTTGTCCTATCGGTGGTTGATGAATTGCTATGATTGATTTAATTTTCTTGTGGTTATGTTGTTGTCCTTTGGTGCCCATCATATGAGCGTGCGCGTGGATCACACCATAGGGTTAGTTGTATGTTGATAGGACTACGTATTGGAGGGCAAGAGTGACAGAAGCTTCAACCTAGCATAGAAATTGATGCATACGGGATTGAAGGGGGACCAATGTATCTTAATGCTATGGTTGGGTTTTACCTTAATGAACGTTAGTAGTTGCAGATGCTTGCTAATAGTTCCAATCATAAGTGCATAGAATTCCAAGTCAGGGATGACATGCTAGCAGTGGCCTCTCCCACATAAAACTTGCTATCGGTCTAGTAAAGTAGTCAATTGCTTAGGGACAATTTCGCAACTCCTACCACAACTTTTCCACACTTGTTATATTTACTTTATTGCTTCTTTACCTAAACATCCCCTAGTTTTTATTTATGCTCTGTTTATTATCTTGCAAAACTATCCAACAACACCTACAAAGTACTTCTAGTTTCATACTTGTTCTAGGTAAAGCGAACGTCAAGCGTGCGTAGAGTTGTATCGGTGGTCGATAGAACTTGAGGGAATATTTGTTCTACCTTTAGCTCCTCATTGTGTTCGACACTCTTACTTATCAAAAGAGGCTACAGTTGATCCCCTATACTTGTGGGTTATCATCCCACTCTCCGCGAGTCCGGCTGGTGGAGAAGTCCCCTCTAAGACGTGATCAATGGGGAGGTCGCGCGGTGGGTTGTAACATGAAATGCACATATATTATCAGTAATAGACTAATGAAACAAGCGCCTGGGGAATCTCTGGATTCGTACCTTTCGGCGGGGGGCTTGGCCCCGGGTTCCTCTTCGAAACCTATTCGAATGTTGTGGACTCCTCATCGGAATCCGAGTTGTCATCGCGCAGGACCAACTTGGTCCTGCACTGCTTTTTTGAGGGACGGGGAGGCTCCTCCTCCTCGGAGTCGTCCGACGCCGCCCTCTTCCTCGTACGGGAGGAGTTGCTCTCCTCCTCGTCCTCTTCCCGCTCCCCCTCATGAGCGGAGGGAGCTTGGGTGTCCCTAGACTTGGTGTCCGGATGTACTCTTGGGTGGAGGCCTTCCTTGGCCTCCCTCGCCTTGTTCTTCTTCTTCTTCTTCTCTTTCTTCTCTGGCGCCTTGTATGGCGCCATGGTCAGCTTCTCCTCTAGCAAGACGGGCCTGGGATCTTCGGGCAATGGAGCTGGACCATTGATCTGCTTGGCCTTCTCAAGCCAGCCCTGTGGAGGTGAGAGATCAAGGGTTAAATCTCCTGCGGAAATACGAACATCCAAACATAGAACGGATAAAAATTCATTACCTCCTTAGGAGGATGCGCGGCGTCGAGGCCGATGTCTTCCTCCTTGGCCGGCCACACCTTCTGGGGCTTGAACAACACCTTCCACAACTTGTCGTGGGTGGTGCCATAGAAGCGGAGCACGATGGCTGGGTCCTCGAGCTTGTAGGACCACATTGGGGCGGCCCTTTGATGGCAGGGTAGAAGGCGGCGGTAGAGCATCACCTGAACCACATTGGTCAGTTTGGCACCCGCCTTTATCATATTGCAGATGCGCTTCTGCACCAGCTCCACCTCTGTGGATGACCCCCAGTCGAGGTCCTTCTTGGTCCACGAGGTTAGCCTTGTGGGGGGTCCGGATCTGAATTCGGGAACCGCTGCCCAGCTGTCTTCACGTGGCTCTATTATGTAGAACCACTCCTTTTGCCAGACCTTGACAGTCTCTATGAAAGTGCCCTCCCACCACTCAACCCGGGCGAGTTTACTAATCATTGCCCCGCCGCAGTCCACCTGTTGGCCGTCGACTATCTTTGGCTTGACATTAAAGACCTTCAGCCACAAGCCGAAGTGCGGCTGGACCCGCAAGAAGGCCTCGCAGATGACGATGAAGGCCGAATGTGAAGAAAAGAGTTCGAGGCCAGATCATGAAAATCTAACCCGTAGAAGAATATCATCCCCCGGACGAAGAGGTGGAGCGGGAAGCCCAGTCCCCGGACAAAGCGGGGGACGAACTGTTGGGGAATGTAGTAATTTCAAAAAAATTCCTACGCACACACACGATCATGGTGATGCATAGCAACGAGAGGGGAGAGTGTGTCCACGTACCCTCGTAGACCGAAAGCGGAAGCGTTAGCACAACGCGGTTGATGTAGTCGTACGTCTTCACGATCCGACCGATCCAAGTACCGAACGCACGGCACCTCCGAGTTCAGCACACGTTCAACTCGATGACGTCCCGCGAGCTCCGATCCAGCAGAGTTGCGCCGGAGAGTTTTGTCAGCACGACGGCGTGGTGACGGTGATGATGTTGCTACCGATGCAGGGCTTCGCCTAAGCACCGCTACGATATGGTCGAGGTGGATCATGGTGGAGGGGGGCACCGCACACGGCTGGGAGAGATCAACAGATCAACTTGTGTGTCTAGAGGTGCCCCTGCCCCCGTCTATAAAGGAGCAAAGGGGAGGCCGGCCGGCCCTCTATGGCGCGCCAGGAGGAGGAGTCCTCCTAGTAGGAGTAGGACTCCCCTCTTTCCTACTCCTACTAGGAGGGGGAAAGGAAGGGGGAGAGGGAGAAGGAAAGGCGGGCGTCGCCCCCTCTCGTAGTCCAATTCGGACCAGAGGGGGAGGGGCGCGCGGCCTGCCCTAGGCCAGCCCTCTCTCTCTCCACTAAGGCCCATAAGGCCCATTATTTCTCCCGGGGGGGTTCCGGTAACCCTCCGGCACTCCGGTTTTCTCCGAAACCACCCGGAACACTTCCGGTGTCCGAATATAGTCGTCCAATATATCGATCTTTACATCTTGACCATTTTGAGACTCCTCGTCATGTCCATGATCATATCCGGGACTCCGAACTACCTTCGGTACATCAAAACACAAAAACTCATAATACCGATCGTCATCGAACTTTAAGCGTGCGGACGCTACGGGTTCGAGAACTATGTAGACATGACCGAGACACGTCTCCGGTCAATAACCAATAGCGGAACCTGGATGCTCATATTGTCTCCCACATATTCTACGAACATCTTTATCGGTCAAACCGCATAACAACATACGTTGTTCCCTTTGTCATCGGTATGTTACTTGCCCGAGATTCGATCGTCGGTATCTCAATACCTAGTTCAATCTCGTTACCGGCAAGTCTCTTTACTCGTTCCGTAATACATCATCCCGCAACTAACTCATTAGTTACAATACTTGCAAGGCTTATAGTGATGTGTATTACCGAGTGGGCCCAGAGATACCTCTCTGACAATCGGAGTGACAAATCCTAATCTCGATATACGCCAACTCAACAAGTACCTTCAGAGACACCTGTAGAGCACCTTTATAATCACCCATTTACGTTGTGACGTTTGGTAGCACACAAAGTGTTCCTCCGGTAAATGGGAGTTGCATAATCTCATAGTCATAGGAACATGTATAAGTCATGAAGAAAGCAATAGCAACATACTAAACGATCAAGTGCTAAGCTAACGGAATGGGTCATGTCAATCACATCATTCTCCTAATGATGTGATCCCGTTAATCAAATGACAACTCATGTCCATGGCCAGGAAAATCAACCATCTTCGATTAATGAGCTAGTCAAGTAGAGGCATACTAGTGACACTATGTTTGTCTATGTATTCACACATGTATTATGTTTCCGGTTAATACAATTCTAGCATGAATAATAAACATTTATCATGATATGAGGAAATAAATAATAACTTTATTATTGCCTCTAGGGCATATTTCCTTCGGTCTCCCACTTGCACTAGAGTCAATAATCTAGATTACACAGTAATGATTCTAACACCCATGGAGCCTTGGTGCTGATCATGTTTTGCTCGTGGAAGAGGCTTAGTCAACGGGTCTGCAACATTCAGATCCGTATGTATCTTGAAAATCTCTATGTCTCCCACCTGGACTTGATCCCGGATGGAGTTGAAGCATCTCTTGATGTGCTTGGTTCTCTTGTGAAATCTGGATTCCTTTGCCAAGGCAATTGCACCAGTATTGTCACAAAAGATTTTCATTGGACCCGATGCACTAGGTATGACACCTAGATCGGATATGAACTCCTTCATCCAGACTCCTTCATTTGTTGCTTCCGAAGCAGCAATGTACTCCGCTTCACACGTAGATCCCGCCACGATGCTTTGTTTAGAACTGCTCCAACTGACAGCTCCACCGTTCAATATAAACACGTATCCGGTTTGTGATTTAGAATCGTCCGGATCAGTGTCAAAGCTTGCATCAACGTAACCATTTACGATGAGCTCTTTGTCACCTCCATAAACGAGAAACATATCCTTAGTCCTTTTCAGGTATTTCAGGATGTTCTTGACCGCTGTCTAGTGATCCACTCCTGGATTACTTTGGTACCTCCCAGCTAAACTAATAGCAAGGCACACATCAGGTCTGGTACACAGCATTGCATACATGATAGAGCCTATGGCTGAAGCATAGGGAACATCTTTCATTTTCTCTCTATCTTCTGCAGTGGTCGGGCATTGAGTCTTACTCAACTTCACACCTTGTAACACAGGCAAGAACCCTTTCTTTGCCTGATCCATTTTGAACTTCTTCAAAACTTTGTCAAGGTATGTGCTTTGTGAAAGTCCAATTAAGCGTCTTGATCTACTCTATAGATCTTGATGCCCAATATGTAAGTAGCTTCACCGAGGTCCTTCATTGAAAAACTCTTATTCAAGTATCCTTTTATGCTATCTAGAAATTCTATATCATTTCCAATCAACAATATGTCATCCACATATAATATTAGAAATGCTACAGAGCTCCCACTCACTTTCTTGTAAATACAGGCTTCTCCAAAAGTCTGTATAAAACCATATGCTTTGATCACACTATCAAAACGTTTATTCCAACTCCGAGAGGCTTGCACCAGTCCATAAATGGATCGTTGGAGCTTGCACACTTTGTTAGCACCCTTTGGATCGATAAAACCTTCAGGTTGCATCATATACAACTATTCTTCCAGAAATCCATTCAGGAATGCAGTTTTTACATCCATTTGCCAAATTTCATAATCATAAAATGAGGCAATAGCTAACATGATTCAGACGGACTTAAGCATCGATATGAGTGAGAAGGTCTCATCGTAGTCAACTCCTTGAACTTGTCGAAAACCTTTCGCAACAAGTTGAGCTTAGTAGACAGTAACATTACCATCAGTGTCTGTCTCCTTCTCGAAGATCCATTTATTCTCGATGGCTTGCCGATCAACAGGCAAGTGAACCAAAGTCCACACTTTGTTCTCATACATGGATCCCATCTCAGATTTCATGGCCTCAAGCCATTTTGCGGAATCTGGGCTCATCATCGCTTCCTCATAGTTCGTAGGTTCGTCATGGTCAAGTAACATGACCTCCAGAACAGGATTACGGTACCACTCTGGTGCGGATCTTACTCTGGTTGACCTATGAGGTTCGGTAGTAACTTGATCTGAAGTTTCATGATCATCATCATTAATCTTCCTCACTAATTGGTGTAGGCATCACTGGAACTGATTTCTGTGATGAACTATTTTCCAATTCGGGAGAAGGTACAATTACCTCATCAAGTTCTACTTTCCTCCCACTCACTTCTTTCGAGAGAAACTCCTTCTCTAGAAAGGATCCATTCTTAGTAACGAATATTTTGCCTTTGGATCTGTGATTAGAAGGTGTACCCAACAGTCTCCTTTGGGTATCCTATGAAGACGCATTTCTCCGATTTGGGTTCGAGCTTATCAGGTTGAAACCTTTTCACATAAGCATTGCAACTCCAAACTTTAAGAAACGACAACTTTGGTTTCTTGCCAAACCACAGTTCATATAGTGTCGTCTCAACGGATTTAGATGGTGCCCTATTTAACGTGAATGCAGCTGTCTCTAATGCATAACCCCAAAACAATAGTGGTAAATCGGTAAGAGACATCATAGATTGCACCATATCTAATAAAGTACGGTAACGATGTTCGGACACACCATTATGCTGTGGTGTTTCAGGTGGCGTGAGTTGCGAAACTATTCCGCATTGTTTCAAATGAAGACCAAACTCGTAACTCAAATATTCCTCTTCACGATCAGATCGTAAAAACTTTATTTTCTTGTTACGATGATTTTCCACTTCACTCTGAAATTATTTGAACTTTTCAAATGTTTCAGATTTATGTTTCATCAAGTAGATATACCCATATCTACTCAAATCATGTGTGAAGGTCAGAAAATAACGATACCTGCCAAGGGCCTCAACACTGATCGGACTGCATACATCAGTATGTATTATTTCCAACAAGTCTGTTGCTTGCTCCATTGTTCCGGAGAACGGAGTCTTAGTCATCTTGCCCATAACGCATGGTTCGCAAGCATCAACTAATTCATAATCAAGTGATTCCAAAAGCCCATCAGCATGGATTTTCTTCATGCGCTTTACACCAATATGACCTAAACGGCAGTGCCACAAATAAGTTGCACTATCATTATTAACTTTGCATCTTTTGGCTTCTGTGACGCCCGGATAATTAAGCTACAGTAATCCCTGTTAATGGTGCCATGTCATCATATTACTGTTGATAATCCTCGCTTGATCCAAGTCTTAGATCAAACTCAAATTCAAATTAAAGTCCAAAACTCAAATTTGTCAAACATGCAAAATAAAATGTTCAAAGTGTGGGAAATATTCCATAACTAATTACGGTGGTGAACCAACATTTTTATAAAGTGGTTTAATGCACAAGGTTAATTAAACAGTGGCTTTAACAATAAATAAAATGCCTTTTCTAAATTATAAAATAGCAAACTATTTTATTTGGGACTATAACCTTTCGTGGCAGAGGGTTAAACTAAAACATTAATTTAGGTGTTGGCCTTCTAGATTTTTAAACTAGGATAATGTGAAAATTAAAATAATATAAATAAAACAGAAAAGTTAAAAGCAGGATAAAAGAAAAGGAAGAAAACAACAGGACTCCCCTCCCTCACTGGGCCTCAGCCCAGCTGGACCACTAGCCAGCCCAACCCTTGGCCTATAACCCCACTAACCCCCGAAACCCTAAATCCCCACCTCCACTACCCCCACTCCCCACGATCCCCTCCTTCCTCTCGTTCCCCTCCTAAACCGGATCGGGATCGGGCGGACTGCCCGGACCCCATCGTCACCGCCCGACCCTGCCGTCGCTCCGAGCCCTCCTCGCCGGACCGCCGCGGTCCTCCTCGCGGCCCCGGCCCCTCTCCCTCGTGGCCCGACGCCTGCTTGACGCCGTGGACGTCGCCGCAACCTCGCGCCATCGCTGGATCTCGCTGGACCCCGTCCCTGTCGTCCTCCCCAACGGCTCCAACGAGCCTGCTGCCACCCCCCTACAGCACCGCTGTGAGCCCCTCGCCGATTCCCCCTCCCCCTCGTCTCCGTCGTCGAACGTGGCTGCCGCTCCCCGTTGCGGATGCTGCCCGGCCCGTGCTCCCGTGCATCCCCGTGCCGTCCCGCGGTCGTCGCGCCCTGGTCCGCCGTGGCCGTGCCGCCCACGCCCTCTCACACTGCACAACCGCCTGTCGCTCCGCCCCACGCACCGCGTCGCGCGCGTGCTCATCACCGGCTACGCCCGTCCGCCGTTTGCCCCGCACCGACGACCGTCCTCGCTAGCCCCTGGCCGCTGGCCAGCGCCGCCAGCCTCTGTCCTGGCCGCTACCGCGCCCCTGGGCATGTGCCCAACCGAGCTGGCGCCCAAGCGCCCGCACCCGACGCCCAACACCCGCTATGGCAGATGACAGATGGGGCCCACGCCCCTGTCTTGTTAAAAAATGAAAAAGAAAATATATTTTTAAAAATAAGATTAATTAATTAATTAGTTAACTTAATTAGCTCTCTTTAGTTTACCTAATTAACTTGATTAGTTAATTAAAATTGTTAATCAGTTGTTAGTCTATGACAGAACGGCCCCGCACGACAGTTTGACCCAGTCAACACCCTGTTGACTGCTGACATCATGCTGATTGCATAACCCTATTTTTCCTTTTAATTTAAATATGTTAATTCCTGAAAATCAATTAAAACTTAGAAAATTAGTATAAAATAAATCGTAGGTCAGATGAAAATACTTTGTACATGAAAGTTGCTCAGAACGATGAGATGAATCCGAATACGCTCTCCGTTCATCTGTCACGTGCCCCTATCATAGAGAACATGGAACTTTCCCCTCCGTTTCATTTGTCCGAAAATGCCAAACTTCGGGAAAGCATTCTTGGATGTTATCCCCTTCACCGGTAACGTGTAGCACCGCGTTAGAACACGTCTAGCTCTGCCCGTTGTCCTGTATGCACTTGCTTACTATGTATTTACTGTCCTTCCCCCCTCTTCTCTTCGGTAGACCCCGAGACCGCTGCTGATGCCCCCGTGATCGACTACGTCGACGACGACACTTCTTCCCTTTCAGTGGAGCTTCCAGGCAAGCCCCCCTTTGATCATCCCGATATCGCCCATTCCATTCTCTCATGCTTGCATTAGATTTTGCTGCTGTTATTGATTGCTCCTATTCTAATGCATAGCCTACTTTTGTATCTGCTATTGTTACCTACCTGCTTATCCTAAACTGCTTAGTATAGGTTGGTTAGTGATCCATCAGTGACCCCCTCCTTGTCCTTGTTGCCCCTGCTTCATCATCGATGACTCGATCAACGTGATCGACGACCAAAGCCTAACACCTCACATCGCATGACGCCCCTTTTGTTGCTCGACTCTACAGGGTTACCATCGAGTGCCGAGGGTGGAACCTCTTACATCACTCCTGATGAGATCTCTGTAGTGTAGCTATTCGGTCGTGGTTAATGAGGGTGATTTCCTCTTTCACCATTCCCGATATGGCTCTGTCGTGCAACACCCCAAGTGTGAACCTCGAGGGTTGATCCTCTTACGTTCACCTTGATGATCACATCGAGTGGAATCCTCCGGGGGTGATTCCTTGAGTTTTCCCCTAGATGTTTGGACACACGCTTACCTTGACTTTACTTGAGACATTGGTGAAAGTCGGGCGGGCCCGGAGAGTACCCGAGGAGTTGTTACGGTGGCGGCTGGCTGTTTAGCGGTATCACCCGGGAGGGGGTGATAGCTCTGGACTTGTCCCGACAGCCGTCACTTCTTTTTAATAATACACTAACAGGTTTGGGTATTTGTTCTGAGTTGGCCCCTGGCCTTTACGCACTAACCACCACGCGAGAATAGTTATGGGCCTCGATGTCGCAGTATCAGCCGAAGCTTTGTCAGACGTCCAGTTCAGCATTGTGGCCGGGCCGGATCGTGCCATCCACTTCATGGGTGGTGCTGGTATCCCCTTGCGCACAATGACCCAGAGTGCAACGGGCGATGGGCCCAGACCCCGGAGTGCGTAGGATGTAGATCAGCGGGGACCTCTCTGCTGAGCCTAGGTAGGGCTACGACGTGTTGATCTTCCGAGGCCAGGCATTGATCCCAGAAAGGTGTGTCCGGCCAGAGTGATCAAGTGTGTTGGGTAACGTGGTGCACCCCTGCAGGGAAGATATATATTCGAATACCGTGTCCTCGGTAATGGACGTTCAGACTTGTATCATGATCTTATATAACTAGAAATGGATACTTGATATGTGATGGATATGTGGCTCCGGGATTGCTTTCTCGCAGGGAGTCGAGGAAGGATCTCTGGGCGTTAATGCTATAACATGATTGTTAATTAAACTGCTATTCTTTACTCTTCTACATGCTGCGAGATGCTTGGAGCTGCTTGAAGATGCTAGTCTTTGATAGGCTAGGCCTTCCCCTCTATTCTGGCATTCTGCAGTTCAGTCCACGGATACAACCCTTTCATTTGATACCAATGCATACTTAGTTTAGATCTGATTCTTGCGAGTACTTTGGATGAGTACTCACGGTTGCTTTGCTCCCGCTTTCCCCCCTTCTTTCTTCTTTCTGGTTGTTGCAACCAGATGGTGGATCCCTGGAGCCAGATGCCACCCCAGATGACTATTACTACTGCTATCCGGAGGGTGCCTACTACTACGTGGAGCCCGCCGACGACCAGGAGTAGTTAGGAGGTCCCAGGCAGGAGGCCTTGCCTCTTCAATCATTGATTTTTGTGCTAGCCTTCTTAAGACATCCTTGTCTAACTTATGTCTGTACTCAGATATTGTTGCTTCCATTGACTCTTGTGTATCGAGCTTGTATTCGAGCCCTCGAGGCCCCTAGCTTGTAATATGAAGCTTGTATTATTTCAATTTGTGTCTAGAGTTGTGTTGTGATATCTTCCCATGAGTCCCTGATCTTGATCATACACATTTGCGTGTATGATTAATTAGTGTACGGTCGAATCGGGGGCGTCACAAGTTGGTATCAGAGCCGACTGCCTGTAGGAACCCCCTTTCCAACTCCTTGGTCGAAGTTGAGTCTAGTCTTTGAAAAACTGATTTACTAACATGGCTGTGTGGCTTACGGGCCCACGTCGCCATTGGGTGGTTTTACGATCTTTTACTCCTCGTCTATACTCTGGGACTCTGACCTCTCTTCTATTCGGGTTAAATGATTTTGCAATATCTAACATTAGGTTCTCGTGATCACATCCACCCGGAGGTTTGTATTACCCCTTTCTCGAATTGAGGGCCAAAATCTGCTTCACAATGTTCACCGACCGCAGGATCCTCTTATCAAGGGCACCCTGCGTCAGCACTTGCAAATCCCTCGCTCCAGATGTTTTCCCTAATGTTGATGTAGCCTTTGCTATGTCTCGTTGTTATATCCCTCCATCGCGTGTATGCGTGTCGCCTAGTATGCCTGGGATGTTTCTCTTGTCCGAACTCATACTAACAGCGTGTAATTGGCTTTATATATGTATCAGTATGTCTTTATTGACTACTGCTTGGTACATACTGCGCCTTTCCTCATTGTTCTGATTACATCATGAATGACTCCATACACTTGCTCCACCCCTTTCTAAACTACCCCTGTTGCTTTTAAGCAGGATGGTTAGACCCACTGGTCGTGACTGTGGTGGTAACAATCCACCACCGCCCGAATCCATGGTCGGAGTGATACAACAGTTGAGCTGAATCACGAGTTTATGGAAGGGTTCATTGCTCAGTTCCCGTGCCACAATATGAATCAGCAACCAGCCCTAGTGACTCGGCAAGACTTTGCGCGTCTCAACCTTGTCATCTATCGCAGCTCAACTCAGCCCCTTGATGCTGATGAGTGGCTCCGTGACATCACTTTCAAGTTGGAGTCTGCTGATGTAGCCCCTGCCAACTATGTCGCCTTCGCGACTTATTACCTGAAAGGCCCCGATGCTCAATGGTGGGACCGCAACAAGCATTCCTTTCCTATTGGAACCGCCATCACTTGGCCAAAATTCCAAGCTACCTTCCGCGGACCAATGTCGAACCACCATGGTTAGTCACAACGTCCCCGTTGAACTTGAAGGGTTGGAATTTCATGTTTCCCCCCATTGCTTTGAAGTCTTCCAATATTGACCTCATTCTGGGTATGTAATGGTTGAAAACACATACCGTTTCTATCATTTGCACCACAAAAACCGTCCATCTGCTACATTCTTCAAGTGAGATAGTAAGCTACCATGCTATCTTATTCGTAATGCCGAAGCACAAATTTATTCCTTGAATGCGTTAAACGCTTCTCCTTTGTGAGGATTGAACACGCTCCAATCGTTTGTGAATTCACAGAATTCTTTCCAGAAGAACTACCCAGTCCATGACCTTGAACTTGCTATAGTTAAGTTTGCACTAAGGTTGTGGCGGCATTTCCTTTTTGGTACTCGTTGCGAGATCTTCACCGATCATCAAAATCTGAAGTAATTATTTACTCAGCTAGATCTGGATCTCCGTCAGCAGCGGTGTATGGAGACAATTACAGACTATGACTATGGTATTTCTTATACCCCTGGCAGGGCTAATATCATGGTTGATGCCTTGAGTCGCAAGTCTTATTGCAAAACCACATGGCTTATAAAGCTCAACCCCTGCAAGATGATCTCACTTACAGAGAGCATCCAATCTGCGTTCTCGTTCAAGCTGAACGTCGAGCCTGTTTGAGGGCTATAAAAATTCTAAAGTTCAGTGGTCAAATCCTTCTGAAGATGAAGCCACTTGGGAACTTGAGGATCGTCTCCGTGACGAATACCCCGCTTTGTTTCCGTCTACCTCCTAAATCTCGGGACGAGATTTCTTGTAGTGGAGGAGAATTGTGACGCCCGGATAATTAAGCTACAGTAATCCCTGTTAATGGTGCCATGTCATCATATTACTGTTGATAATCCTCGCTTGATCCAAGTCTTAGATCAAACTCAAATTCAAATTAAAGTCCAAAACTCAAATTTGTCAAACATGCAAAATAAAATGTTCAAAGTGTGGGAAATATTCCATAACTAATTATGGTGGTGAACCAACATTTTTATAAAGTGGTTTAATGCACAAGATTAATTAAACAGTGGCTTTAACAATAAATAAAATGCCTTTTCTAAATTATGAAATAGCAAACTATTTTATTTGGGAGTAGAACCTTTCGTGGCAAAGGGTTAAACTAAAACATTAATTTAGGTGTTGGCCTCCTAGATTTTTAAACTAGGATAATGTGAAAATTAAAATAATATAAATAAAACAGAAAAAGTTAAAAGCGGAATAAAAGAAAAAGAAGAAAACAACAGGACTCCCCTCCCTCACTGGGCCTTGGCCCAGCTGGACCGCTAGCCAGCCCAACCCCTGGCCTATAACCCCACTAACCCCCGAAACCCTAAATCCCCACCTCCACTACCCCCACTTCCCACGGTCCCCTCCTTCCTCTCGTTCCCCTCCTAAACCGGATCGGGATCGGGCGGACTGCCCGGACCCCATCGTCACCGCCCGACCCTGCCGTCGCTCCAAGCGCTCCTCGCCGGACCACCGTGGTCCTCCTCGCGGCCCCATCCCCTCTCCCTCGTGGCCCGACGCCTGCTTGAAGCCGTGGACGTCGCCGCAACCTCGCGCCGTCGGTGGATCTCGCTGGACCCCGTCCCTGTCGTCCTCCCCAACGGCTCCAACGGGCCCACTGCCACCCCCCTACAGCTCCGCTGTGAGCCCCTCGCCGATTCCCCCTCCCCCCTCGTCTCCGTCATCGAACGTGGCCGCCGCTCCCCGTTGCGGATGCTGCCCGGCCCGTGCTCCCGTGCATCCCCGTGCCGTCCCGCGGTTGTCGCGCCCTGGTACGCCGTGGCCGCGCCGCCCACGCCCTCTCACACTGCACAGCCGCCTGCCACTCCGCCCTACGCACCGCGTCGCGCGCGTGCTCATCACCGGCTACGCCCGTCCGCCGTTTGCCCCGCACCGACGACCGTCCTTGCTAGCCCCTGGCTGCTGGCCAGCGCTGCCAGCCTCTGCCGTGGCCGCTACCGCGCCTCTGCACATGTGCCCAAGCGAGCTGGCGCCCAAGCGCCCGCACCCGACGCCCAACACCCGCTATGGCCCCTAGGCAGATGACAGATGGGGCCCATGCCCCCTGTCTTGTTAAAAAAATGAAAATGTATTTTTAAAAATAAGAATAATTAATTAACTTAATTAACTCTCTTTAGTTTACCTAATTAACTTGATTAGTTAATTAAAATTGTTAATCAGTTGTTAGTCTATGACAGAACGGCCCCACATGACAGTTTGACCCAGTCAACACCCTGTTGACTGCTGACATCATGCTGATTGCATAACCCTATTTTTCCTTTTAATTTAAATATGTTAATTCCTGAAAATCAATTAAAACTTAGAAAATTAATATAAAATAAACCGTAGGTCAGATGAAAATACTTTGTACATGAAAGTTGCTCAGAACGACAAGACGAATCCGAATACGCTCTCCGTTCATGTGTCACGTGCCCCTATCATAGAGAACATGGAACTTCCCCCCTCTGTTTCGTTTGTCCGAAAATGCCAATCTTCGGGAAAGCATTCTCGGATGTTATCCCCTTCACCGGTAACGTGTAGCACCGCGTTAGAACACGTCTAGCTCTGCTCGTTGTCCTGTTATGCACTTGCTTACTATGTATTTACTGTTTCTCCCCCCTCTTCTCTTCGGTAGACCCTGAGACTGCTGCTGATGCCCCCGTGATCGACTATGTCGACGGCGACACTTCTTCCCTTTCAGTGGAGCTTCCAGGCAAGCCCCCCTTTGATCATCCCGATATCGCCCATTCCATTCTCTCATGCTTGCATTAGATTTTCCTACTGTTATTGATTGCTCCTATTCTAATGCATAGCCTGCTTTTGTATCTGCTATTGTTACCTACCTGCTTATCCTAAACTGCTTAGTATAGGTTGGTTAGTGATCCATCAGTGACCCCCTCCTTGTCCTTGTTGCCCCTGCTTCATCATCGACGACTCGGTCAACGTGATCGATGACCAAAGCCTAACACCTCACATCACATGACGCCCCTTTTGTTGCTCGACTCTGCTGGGTTACCATCGAGTGCCGAGGGTGGAACATCTTACATCACTCCTGATGAGATCTCTGTAGTGTAGCTATTCAGTCGTGGTCAATGAGGGTGATTTCCTCTTTCACCATTCCCGATACGGCTCTGTCGTGCAACACCTCAAGTGTGAACCTCGAGGGTGGATCCTCTTACGTTCACCTTGATGATCACATCGAGTGGAATCCTCCGGGGGTGATTCCTCGGGTTTTCCCCTTGATGTTTGGACTGTTGGAAATATGCCCTAGAGGCAATAATAAATGGTTATTATTATATTTCTTTGTTCATGGTAATTGTCTATTATTCATGCTATAATTGTATTGTCCGGAAATCGTAATACATGTGTGAATGCATAGACCACAACGTGTCCCTAGTAAGTCTCTAGTTGACTAGCTCGTTGATCAACAGATAGTCAAGGTTTCCTGACTATGGACATTGGATGTCATTGATAACGGGATCACATCATTAGGAGAATGATGTGATGGACAAGACCCAATCCTAAGCATAGCATAAAAGATCGTGTAGTTTCGTTTGCTAGAGCTTTTCCAATGTCAAGTATCTTTTCCTTAGACCATGAGATCGTGCAACTCCCGGATACCGTAGGAGTGCTTTGGGTGTGCCAAACGTCACAACGTAACTGGGTGACTATAAAGGTGCACTACGGGTATCTCCGAAAGTGTCTGTTGGGTTGGCACGGATCGAGACTGGGATTTGTCACTCCGTGTGACGGAGAGGTATCTCTGGGCCCACTCGGTAATGCATCATCATAATGAGCTCTATGTGACTAAGGCGTTAATCACGAGATCATGCTTTGCGGTACGAGTAAAGAGACTTGCCGGTAACGAGATTGAACAAGGTATTGGGATACCGACGATCGAATCTCGGGCAAGTAACATACCGATTGACAAAGGGAATTGCATACGGGATTGATTGAATCCTCGACACCGTGGTTCATCCGATGAGATCATCGTGGAACATGTGGGAGCCAACATGGGTATCCAGATCCCGCTGTTGGTTATTGACCGGAGAGGCGTCTCGGTCATGTCTGCATGTCTCCCGAACCCGTAGGGTCTACACACTTAAGGTTCGGTGACGCTAGGGTTGTAGAGATATGTGTATGCGGAAACCCAAAAGTTGTTCAGAGTCCCGGATGAGATCCCGTACATCACGAGAGGTTCCGGAATGGTCCGGAGGTGAAGAATTATATATAGGAAATCAAGTTTCGGCCACCGGGAAAGTTTCGGGGGTTACCGGTATTGTACCGGGACCACCGGAAGGGTCCCAGGGGTCCACCGGGTGGGGCCACCTATCCCGGAGGGCCCCGTGGGCTGAAGTGGGAAGGGAACCAGCCCCTAGTGGGCTGGGCGCCCCCCCATGGGCCTCCCCCCATGCGCCTAGGGTTGGGAACCCTAGGGTGGGGGGGCTTCCCACTTGCCTTGGGGGGCAAGGCAACCCCTTTCCCCCTTTGGCCGCCGCCCCCCCCTTGAGATCCCATCTCCAGGGCCGGCGCCCCCCCCCCAGGGGGCCTATATAAAGGGGGGGAGGGAGGGCAGCAACCGACAGCCTTGGGCGCCTCCCTCCTCCCCTGCTACACCTCTCCGTCTCGCAGAAGCTCGGCGAAGCCCTGCCGAGACCCGCTACATCCACCACCACGCCGTCATGCTGCTGGATCTCCATCAACCTCTCCTTCCCCCTTGCTGGATCAAGAAGGAGGAGACATCGCTGCACCGTACGTGTGTTGAACGCGGAGGTGCCGTCCGTTCGGCACTCGGTCATCGGTGATTTGGATCACGGCGAGTACGACTCCGTCATCCACGTTCATTGGAACGCTTCCGCTCGCGATCTACAAGGGTATGTAGATGCACTCCTTTCCCCTCGTTGCTAGTAGACTCCATAGATGCATCTTGGTGAGCGTAGGAAAATTTTAAATTATGCTACGATTCCCAACAGTTGCATCATGAGCCAGGCCTATGCGTAGTTACTATGCACGAGTAGAACACAAAGAAGTTGTGGGCGTTGAGTTTGCCAATTCTTCTTGCCGCTACTAGTCTTTTCTTGTTTCGGTGGCATTGTAGGATGAAGCGACCCGGACCGACCTTACACGTACGCTTACGTGAGACAGGTTCCACCGATTGACATGCACTAGTTGCATAAGGTGGCTAGCGGGTGTCTGTCTCTCCTACTTTAGTCGGAACGGATTCGATGAAAAGGGTCCTTATGAAGGGTAAATAGAAATTGGCAAATCAGGTTGTGGTCATACGTAGGTAAGAAAACGTTCTTGCTAGAAACCTACAAACCACGTAAAAACTTGCAACAACAACTAGAGGACGTCTAACTTGTTTTTGCAGCAAGTGCTATGTGATGTGATATGGCCAGAAGATGTGATGAATGATATATGTGATGTATGAGATTGATCATATTCTTGTAATAGGAATCACGACTTGCATGTCGATGAGTATGACAACCGGCAGGAGCCATTGGAGTTGTCTTTATTATTTTGTATGACCTGCGTGTCATTGAATAACGCCATGTAATTTACTTTACTTTGTTGCTAAACGCGTTAGCCATAGAAGTAGAAGTAATCGTTGGCGTGACGACTTCATGAAGACACAATGATGGAGATCATGGTGTCATGACGGTGACGAAGATGATCATGGTGCCCCGAAGATGGAGATCAAAGGAGCATGATGATATTGGCCATATCATGTCACTATTTGATTGCATGTGATGTTTATCATGTTTTTGCATCTTATTTGCTTAGAACGATGGTAGTAAGTAAGATGATCCCTTATAATAATTTCAAGAAAGTGTTCACCCTAACTGTGCACCATTGCGAAGGTTCGTTGTTTCGAAGCACCACGTGATGATCGGGTGTGATAGATTCTAACGTTCGAATACAACGGGTGTTGACGAGCCTAGCATGTACAGACATGGCCTCGGAACACACGCAATACACTTAGGTTGACTTGACGAGCCTAGCATGTACAGACATGGCCTCGGAACACGGAGGACCGAAAGGTCGAGCATGAGTCGTATAGAAGATACGATCAACATGGAGATGTTCACCGATCTTGACTAGTCCGTCTCACGTGATGATCGGACACGGCCTAGTTAAATTCGGATCATGTATCACTTGGATGACTAGAGGGATGCCTATCTGAGTGGGAGTTCATTAAATAATTTGATTAGATGAACTTAATTATCATGAACTTAGTCTAAAATCTTTACACTATGTCTTGTAGATCAAATGGCCAACGTTGTCCTCAATTTCAACGCGTTCCTAGAGAAAACCAAGCTGAAAGATGATGGCAGCAACTATACGGACTGGGTCCGGAACCTGAGGATCATCCTCATAGTAGCCAAGAAAGATTATGTCTTAGAAGCACCGCTAGGTGATGCACCATTCCCAGAGAACCAAGACGTTATGAACGCTTGGCAGCAGCGTGCTGATGATTACTCCCTCATTCAGTGCGGCATGCTTTACAGCCTAGAACCGGGTCTCCAAAAGTGTTTTGAGAAACATGGAGCATATGAGATGTTCGAGGAGCTGAAATTGGTTTTCCAAGCTCATGCCCGGGTCGAGAGATATGATGTCTCCGACAAATTCTTCAGCTGTAAAATGGAGGAGAACAGTTCTGTTAGTGAGCACATACTCAGAATGTCTGGGTTGCACAACTGCTTGACTCAGCTGGGAGTTAATCTCCCAGATGACGCGGTCATTGACAGAATCCTTCAGTCGCTTCCACCAAGCTTCAAGAGCTTTGTGATGAACTACAATATGCAGGGGATGGAAAAGACCATTCCTGAGGTATATTCGATGCTGAAATTAGCGGAGGTGGAAATCAGAAAAGAACATCAAGTGTTGATGGTGAATAAAACCACTAAGTTCAAGAAGGGCAAGGGTAAAAAGAACTTCAAGAAGGATGGCAAGGTAGTTGCCGCGCCCGGTAAACCAGTTACTGGGAAGAAGTCAAAGAATGGACCCAAGCCCGAGATTGAGTGCTTTTATTGCAAGGGAAGTGGTCACTGGAAGCGGAACTGCCCCAAATACTTAGCGGACAAGAAGAAGGCCGGCAACACCAAAGGTATATGTGATATACATGTAATTGATGTGTACCTTACCAGTACTCGTAGTAGCTCCTGGGTATTTGATACCAGTGCGGTTGCTCATATTTGTAACTCAAAACAGGAACTATGGAATAAACGGAGACTGGCGAAAGACGAGATGACGATGCGCGTCGGGAATGGTTCCAAGGTCGATGTGATCGCCGTCGGCACGCTACCTCTGCATCTACCCACGGGATTAGTTTTAAACCTCAATAATTGTTATTTAGTGTCAGCTTTGAGCATGAACATTGTATCTGGATCTCGTTTAATTCGAGATGGCTACTCATTTAAATCCGAGAATAATGGTTGTTCTATTTATTTGAGAGATATGTTTTATGGTCATGCTCCGCTGGTCAATGGTTTATTTTTGATGAATCTTGAACGTGATGTTACACATGTTCATAGTGTGAATACCAAAAGATGTAAAGTTGATAACGATAGTCCCACATACTTGTGGCACTGCCGCCTTGGTCACATTGGTGTCAAGCGCATGAAGAAGCTCCATGCAGATGGACTTTTGGAGTCTCTTGATTATGAATCATTTGACACGTGCGAACCATGCCTCATGGGTAAGATGACCAAGACTCCGTTCTCCGGAACAATGGAGCGAGCAACCAACTTATTGGAAATCATACATACTGATGTGTGCGGTCCAATGAGTGTTGAGGCTCGCGGAGGATATCGTTATGTTCTCACTCTAACTGATGATTTAAGTAGATATGGGTATGTCTACCTAATGAAACACAAGTCTGAAACCTTTGAAAAGTTCAAGGAATTTCAGAGTGAAGTTGAGAATCAACGTGACAGAAAAATAAAATTCTTACGATCAGATCGTGGTGGAGAATATTTAAGTCACGAGTTTGGTGCACACTTAAGGAAATGTGGAATAGTTTCACAACTCATGCCGCCTGGAACACCTCAGAGAAATGGTGTGTCCGAACGTCGTAATCGCACTCTATTGGATATGGTGCGATCTATGATGTCTCTTACCGATTTACCGCTCTCATTTTGGGGCTATGCTTTAGAGACTGCCGCATTCACTTTAAATAGGGCTCCGTCGAAATCCGTTGAGACGACACCGTATGAATTATGGTTTGGGAAGAAACCTAAGCTGTCGTTTCTAAAAGTTTGGGGATGCGATGCTTATGTCAAGAAACTTCAACCTGAAAAGCTCGCACCCAAATCGGAAAAATGCGTCTTCATAGGATACCCTAAGGAAACCATTGGGTATACCTTCTACCTCAGATCCGAAGGCAAGATCTTCGTTGCCAAGAACGGGTCCTTTCTGGAGAAGGAGTTTCTCTCGAAAGAATTGAGTGGGAGGAAAGTGGAACTTGATGAGGTGATAGTCACCCCTTCCGAACCGGAAAGTAGCGCAGCGCGGGAAAATGTTCATGTGGTGCCTACACCGACTGGGGAGGAAGTTAATGATGATGATCATGAAGCGACACGTAGGTCCACAAGGACACGTTCCGCACCAGAGTGGTACGGCAACCTTGTCCTGGAAATCATGTTGTTAGACAACGGTGAACCTTCGAACTATGAAGAAGCGATGGCGGGCCCGGATTCCGACAAATGGCTAGAAGCCATGAAATCCGAGATAGGATCCATGTATGAAAATGAAGTATGGACTTTGACTGACTTGCCCGATGATCGGCGAGCCATAGAAAACAAATGGATCTTTAAGAAGAAGACGGACGCGGATGGTAATGTGACCATCTACAAAGCTCGACTTGTCGCTAAGGGTTATCGACAAGTTCAAGGGGTTGACTACGATGAGACTTTCTCACCCGTAGCGAAGCTGAAGTCCGTCCGAATCATGTTAGCAATTGCCGCATACTATGATTATGAGATATGGCAGATGGACGTCAAAACGGCATTCCTTAATGGCTGTAGCGACCAGACCTCAAATGGTCTGTGCTGCTGTGCACCAGTGTCATCCCTGGATCAGTAATGCTGACACGCACAGTACAAATGGAGGATTTATAACAGAGTAGCAATCACACACTTATTACATTGAATATCTCCAGAGAGAATAAGTATGATAAATATGGCTTAAGGCCATGTAAATACGATAACAGCGGAAGACATGGAAGATAAGTGAGTCCATCAACTCCAGCGGCATCACTGAGTATAAGACCACGACCTAAGGCACCTTACTCGTCGTCTGAAAAGTCTGCAACATGAAACGTTGCAGCCCGAAACGGGTCAGCACATAGAATATGCTGGCAAAGTAACACATAGAGAGTAATGAACAATAATAATGCTATACTACATGCATATATGGCTGGTGGAAAGCTCTATGGTTAAGTTTTTGCGAAAAGCCAATTTTTCCCTACTGCAAAGGAATAAATTTTATTTAACTATCATGGTGGTTGTGAAACATTGAGATGGTTGACAGCATCTCAATCCCAATTAAGAAGTCATCATTAACCCAACAAAATTAATTAAAAGTAACATGGTGATGAGATTCAAATGATAATCCAGGTACTAGATACTCAAGTCGTCCATAACCGGGGACACGGCTAACCATGATTAGTTTTTACACTCTGCAGAGGTTTGTGCACTTTTCCCCACAAGACTCGATCGCCTCTGCTTGATTCTCGCACTGCATGATGTTTGAGAAACGGATGACCGAGACACAGTCTTTCAGGAACAATCACTCTCTACTCCGGGTGGACCGGTACACCTACTTTCCCCTACATCTGCTAGCCCACCTCTTCAAGAGATCATGTAACCTACTCAACTATGCTAGAGCCCATAATAGCTTGTGGCTGCACACGGAAGTTTCTAGCATGAATAATCTTATGATCCCTTTGAGCCTGGGTGGCGGTCCTTATACAAACAGACAACACTGGATTCTCCAGGTGCCTCAATCCACCCAGATGTGAGTTTTAGTTGCCACCTTAGGTAAACCATTATTAACAATCTCACATCTGTCATGAATATCTCTCAAACCCAATCCACGTCTACGAGCATAGCATGGCAATATAATAGCAAACGTAGAAGTAACTCCCAAGGGTTTGATAAAAAGAACAGGTAATAGGTACTACCTCAACTACTTCCCAAAACCCACAGTTTAATTAGATCCTAACCATGCAAGTGTTTGAGGAAATAGATCTAATGCAATAAAACTGGGTATGGAAAGTATGATCAAAGTGTTACTTGCCTTGCTGATGATCCGCGAAACCTAGCGATTCGAAGTAACAAGCGGCACACTCCGGGTACTCTATCGCAAGCAAACAAGCAGACAATCAGTACTCATTTAATGCACAGGTAAAACTCGAATGAAAGATCCAACCAGAAAGTTCAACTTAAGAACTCCGGTTTGCAAAAAGAATCAACTCGAACGAAGCAACGAAAGTCAAACGGCGAAAGAAACAAGCTTCGTTTACTAATCTGGATCTAGGTCAAATTTTACAGTAGCAAAAACTTGTTTGAGTCGGTTAAACGGAAAGAGAATTTCGAGATGAAACTCTAGGCGCTTGAATCGCCTGATTCCGATAAACGAGCGAAAAGTTAAACAGAATCGAAGATTCGATCAGAAATCGAATCTGAGAAAATCGCGGAAAATCCGACGAAAAAAGAAAAACGGACGAACGGTTAAAGAACGGACGTTCGTTAACAGAGAAAAACCGACGAACGCGTTTGTTAAAACGAACGGTTTGGTGAACGTTCACAAAATAACAAAACCGAAAAAAACCGATCTAGGGTTTCTTTTTAACAAAAACCGGCAAAACGAGGCGAGGTCTACCTCGTCGGGACAGAGCTCCGGCGGGGCTCCCGTGCTCCGGCGAGGGGCGGCGAGGGCGGCGGGGTCGGGCGGCGAGGGGCGGCTCCGGCGGCGGGGTCGGCAAGCGGCGGCGACGGCGCAAGGCGGCGGCGCGGGCGGCGGCGGGGTTCGGGTGCGGGCGGCGGGGTGAAAGGAGGAGGCAGGGGGTATATATAGAAGGGGGATTCGGCGGCTTGGGGAAGGGGGCGCCGGGGTTCCCGTGCTCGCCATGGACACCGGGCGGCGGCGGGCGTCGTCGCGGGGAAGGAGACGGCGGGCGGGCCGGCGGCGATTTTTTTTTAAATACGTTCCACCGAAAATAGTTCATAGAAAAATAAATAAAAGTCCAAAAAAGATAAAACAAATTTTCCCCGTCTAGTTAGAAAATCTAGAATAGGGTGAACATTTTTTGACACAAAATAAATTTTTGAAAACATGCACTATTTTTATAATGCAAATAAAATTGCAAATAAAATCCGAATAAATTCCAATAAATGATTTTAACACTTTTCCTCCAGTATTTCAATTGTTTTGGAGAAGTCATATTTTCTCCTCTCGTTTATTTTTAAATGAAATATTTTTCCGGAGAGAAAAATAATTAAAACCAAAATCCTCGCTTTATTATTTGATGAAAATCAAATATGAAAATACGAGAAAATCCCCAACTCTCTCCGAGGGTCCTTGAGTTGCTTAGGATTTATCGAGGATTTGTCAAAATGCAATAAAACATGATATGCAATGATGATCTATGTATAACATACCAAATTGAAAATTTGGGATGTTACAATGGCTTCCTTAAGGAAGAGTTGTATATGATGCAGCCAGAAGGTTTTGTCGATCCTAAGAATGCTAACAAAGTATGCAAGCTCCAGCGCTCAATCTATGGGCTGGTGCAAGCATCTCGGAGTTGGAACATTCGCTTTGATGAGACGATCAAAGCGTTTGGGTTTACACAGACTTATGGAGAAGCCTGTGTTTACAAGAAAGTGAGTGGGAGCTCTATAGCATTTCTCATATTATATGTGGATGACATATTATTGATGGGAAATGATATAGAATTCTTGGAAAGTATAAAGGCCTATTTGAATAAGTGTTTTTCAATGAAGGACCTTGGAGAAGCTGCTTATATATTAGGCATCAAGATCTATAGAGATAGATCAAGACGCCTCATTGGTCTTTCACAGAGTACATACCTTGACAAGATATTGAAGAAGTTCAATATGGATCAGTCCAAGAAGGGGTTCTTGCCTGTATTGCAAGGTGTGCAATTGAGCACGGCTCAATGCCCGACCACGGCAGAAGATATAGAAAAGATGAGTGTCATCCCCTATGCCTCGGCCATAGGGTCTATTATGTATGCCATGCTGTGTACCAGACCTGATGTAAACCTTGCCGTAAGTTTGGTAGGAAGGTACCAAAGTAATCCCGGCATGGAACACTGGACAGCGGTCAAGAATATCCTGAAGTACCTGAAAAGGACTAAGGATATGTTTCTCGTTTATGGAGGTGACGAAGAGCTCGTCGTAAAGGGTTACGTCGACGCTAGCTTCGACACAGATCTGGATGACTCGAAGTCACAAAGCGGATATGTGTATATTTTGAATGGAGGAGCAGTAAGCTGGTGCAGTTGCAAGCAAAGCATCGTGGCGGGATCTACATGTGAAGCGGAGTACATGGCAGCCTCGGAGGCAGCACAGGAAGCAGTCTGGATGAAGGAGTTCATTACCGACCTAGGGGTGATTCCCAATGCGTCGGGCCCGATGACTCTCTTCTGTGACAACACTGGAGCCATTGCCCTTGCGAAGGAGCCCATGTTTCACAGGAAGACCAGGCATATCAAGCGTCGCTTCAACTCCATTCGTGAAAGTGTTCAAAATGGAGACATAGATATTTGTAAAGTACATACGGACCTGAATGTAGCAGATCCGTTGACTAAACCTCTCCCTAGGGCAAAACATGATCAACACCAGGACGCAATGGGTGTTCGATTCATCACAATGTAACTAGATTATTGACTCTAGTGCAAGTGGGAGACTGTTGGAAATATGCCCTAGAGGCAATAATAAATGGTTATTATTATATTTCTTTGTTCATGGTAATTGTCTATTATTCATGCTATAATTGTATTGTCCGGAAATCGTAATACATGTGTGAATGCATAGACCACAACGTGTCCCTAGTAAGTCTCTAGTTGACTAGCTCGTTGATCAACAGATAGTCAAGGTTTCCTGACTATGGACATTGGATGTCATTGATAACGGGATCACATCATTAGGAGAATGATGTGATGGACAAGACCCAATCCTAAGAGGAGCATAAAAGATCGTGTAGTTTCGTTTGCTAGAGCTTTTCCAATGTCAAGTATCTTTTCCTTAGACCATGAGATCGTGCAACTCCCGGATACCGTAGGAGTGCTTTGGGTGTGCCAAACGTCACAACGTAACTGGGTGACTATAAAGGTGCACTACGGGTATCTCCGAAAGTGTCTGTTGGGTTGGCACGGATCGAGACTGGGATTTGTCACTCCGTGTGACGGAGAGGTATCTCTGGGCCCACTCGGTAATGCATCATCATAATGAGCTCTATGTGACTAAGGCATTAGTCACGGGATCATGCTTTGCGGTACGAGTAAAGAGACTTGCCGGTAACGAGATTGAACAAGGTATTGGGATACCGACGATCGAATCTCGGGCAAGTAACATACCGATTGACAAAGGGAATTGCATACGGGATTGATTGAATCCTCGACACCGTGGTTCATCCGATGAGATCATCGTGGAACATGTGGGAGCCAACATGGGTATCCAGATCCCGCTGTTGGTTATTGACCGGAGAGGCGTCTCGGTCATGTCTGCATGTCTCCCGAACCCGTAGGGTCTACACACTTAAGGTTCGGTGACGCTAGGGTTGTAGAGATATGTGTATGCGGAAACCCGAAAGTTGGTCGGAGTCCCGGATGAGATCCCGGACGTCACGAGAGGTTCCGGAATGGTCCGGAGGTGAAGGATTATATATAGGAAGTCAAGTTTCGGCCACCGGGAAAGTTTCGGGGGTTACCGGTATTGTACCGGGACCACCGGAAGGGTCCCGGGGGTCCACCGGGTGGGGCCACCTATCCCGGAGGGCCCCGTGGGCTGAAGTGGGAAGGGAACCAGCCCCTAGTGGGCTGGGCGCCCCCCCATGGGCCTCCCCCCATGCGCCTAGGGTTGGGAACCCTAGGGTGGGGGGGCTTCCCACTTGCCTTGGGGGGCAAGGCAACCCCTTTCCCCCCTTTGGCCGCCGCCCCCCCTTGAGATCCCATCTCCAGGGCCGGCGCCCCCCAGGGGGCCTATATAAAGGGGGGGAGGGAGGGCAGCAACCGACAGCCTTGGGCGCCTCCCTCCTCCCCTGCTACACCTCTCCGTCTCGCAGAAGCTCGGCGAAGCCCTGCCGAGACCCGCTACATCCACCACCATGTCGTCGTGCTGCTAGATCTCCATCAACCTCTCCTTCCCCCTTGCTGGATCAAGAAGGAGGAGACGTCACTGCACCGTACGTGTGTTGAACGTGGAGGTGCCGTCCGTTCGGCACTCGGTCATCGGTGATTTGGATCACGGCGAGTACGACTCCGTCATCCACGTTCATTGGAACGCTTCCGCTCGCGATCTACAAGGGTATGTAGATGCACTCATTTCCCCTCGTTGCTAGTAGACTCCATAGATGCATCTTGGTGAGCGTAGGAAAATTTTAAATTATGCTACGATTCCTAACATGGACACACGGTTACCTTGACTTTACTTGAGACATTGGTGAAAGTCGGGCGGGCCCAAAGAGCACCCGAGGAGTTGTTACGGTGGCGGCTGGCTGTTTAGCGGTATCACCCGGGAGGGGGTGATAGCTCCGGACTTGTCCCAACAGCCGTCACTTCTTTTTAATAATGCACTAACAGGTTTGGGTATTTGTTCCGAGTTGGCCTCTGGCCTTTACGCACTAACCACCATGCGAGAATAGTTATGGGCCTCGACGTCGCAGTATCAGCCGAAGCTTTGTCAAACGTCCAGTTCAGCATTGTGGCCGGGCCGGATCGTGCCATCCACTTCACGGGTGGTGCTGGTATCCCCTTGCGCACAACGACCCGGAGTGCAACGGGCGATGGGCCCAGACCCTGGAGTGCTTAGGATGTAGACCGGCGGGGACCTCTCTGCTGAGCCTAGGTAGGGCTACGACGTGTTGATCTTCCGAGGCCGGGCATTGACCCCAGAAAGGTGTGTCCGGCCAGAGTGATCGAGTGTGTTGGGTAACGTGGTGCACCCCTGCAGGGAAGATATATATTCGAATATCGTGTCCTCGGTAATGGACGTTCAGACTTGTATCCTGATCTTATATAACTAGAAATGGATACTTGATATGTGATGGCTATGTGGCTCCGGGATTGCTTTCTCGCGGGGAGTCGAGGAAGGATCTCTGGGCATTAATGCTACAACATGATTGTTAATTAAACTGCTATTCTTTATTCTTCTACATGCTGCAAGATGTTTGGAGCTGCTTGAAGATGCTAGTCTTCGATAGGCTAGGCCTTCCCCTCTATTTTGGCATTCTGCAGTTCAGTCCACAGATACAACCCTTTCATTTGATACCAATGCATACTTAGTTTAGATCTGATTCTTGCGAGTACTTTGGATGAGTACTCACGATTGCTTTGCTCCCCCTTTCCCCCCTTCTTTCTTCTTTCTGGTTGTTGCAACCAGATGGTGGATCCCTGGAGCCAGATGCCACCCCAGACGACTATTACTACTGCTATCCGGAGGGTGCCTACTACTACGTGGAACCCGTCGACGACCAGGAGTAGTTAGGAGGTCCTAGGCAGGAGGCCTTGCCTCTTCGATCGTAGATTTTTGTGCTAGCCTTCTTAAGGCATCCTTGTCTAACTTATGTCTGTACTCAGATATTGTTGCTTCCGTTGACTCTTGTGTATCGAGCTTGTATTCGAGCCCTCGAGGCCCCTGGCTTGTAATATGAAGCTTGTATTATTTCAATTTGTGTCTAGAGTTGTGTTGTGATATCTTCCTGTGAGTCCCTGATCTTGATCGTACACATTTGCATGTACGATTAGTGTACGGTCGAATCGGGGGCGTCACAGCGTCTATATTATGAATATGTGTATCACTGCAATCATCCAACAAACCATTTTGATTGGGTGTATGACCATAGAAGGTTTTATTCATGTAAACAGAACAACAATTATTCTCTAACTTAAATGAATAACCGTATTGCAATAAACATGATCAAATCATATTCATGCTCAACGCAAACACCAAATAACATTTATTTAGGTTCAACACTAATCCCGAAAGTATAGGGAGTGTGCGATGATGATCATATCAATCTTGGAACTACTTCCAACACACATCGTCACTTCACCCTTAACTAGTTTCTGTTCATTCTGCAACTCCCGTTTCGAGTTACTACTTTTAGCAACTGAACCAGTTTCAAATACCGAGGGGTTGCCATAAACACTAATAAAGTATACATCAATAACATGTATATCAAATATACCTTTGTTCACTTTGCCATCCTTCTTATCCGCCAATTACTTGGGGTAGTTCCATTTCCAGTGACCAGTTCCTTTGCAGTAGAAGCACTTAGTCTCAGGCTTAGGTCCAGACTTGGGCTTCTTCACTTGAGCAGCAACTTGCTTGCCGTTCTTCTTGAAGTTCCCCTTCTTCCCTTTGCCCCTTTTCTTGAAACTAGTGGTCTTGTCAACCATCAACACTTGATGTTTTTCTTGATTTCTACCTTCGCCGATTTTAGCATCGCGAAGAGCTTGGGAATTGTTTTCTTCATCCCTTGCATATTATAGTTCATCACGAAGTTCTATTAACTTGGTGATAGTGACTAGAGAACTTTGTCAATTACTAGCTTATCTGGAAGATTAACTCCCACTTGATTCAAGCAATTGTAGTATCCAGACAATCTGAGCACATGCTCACTGGTTGAGCTATTCTCCTCCATCTTTTAGCTATAGAACTTGTTGGAGACTTCATATCTCTCAACTCGGGTATTTGCTTGAAATATTAACTTCAACTCCTGGAACATCTCATATGGTCCATGACGTTCAAAACGTCTTTGAAGTCCCGATTCTAAGCCATTAAGCATGGTGCACTAAACTATCAAGTAGTCATCATATTGAGCTAGCCAAACGTTCATAACGTCTGCATCTGCTCCTGCAATAGGTCTGTCACCTAGTGGTGCATCAAGGACATAATTCTTCTGTGCAACAATGAGGATAAACCTCAGATCATGGACCTAGTCCGCATCATTGCTACTATCATCTTTCAACTTTGCTTTCTCAAGGAACGCATTAAAATTCAACGGAACAACAGCACGGGCCATCTATCTACAACAACATAGACAAGCAAAATACTATCAGGTACTAAGTTCATGATAAATTTAAGTTCAATTGATCATATTACTTAAGAACTCCCACTTAGATAGACATCCCTCTAATCATCTAAGTGATCACGTGATCCAAATCAACTAAACCATAACCGATCATCACGTGAAATGGAGTAGCTTTCAATGGTGAACATCACTATGTTGATCATATCTACTATATGATTCATGCTCGACCTTTCGGTCTCAGTGTTCCGAGGCCATATCTGCATATGCTAGGCTCGTCAAGTTTAACCCGAGTATTCGGCGTGTGCAAAACTGGCTTGCACCCGTTGTAGATGAATGTTGAGCTTATCACACCCGATCATCACGTGGTGTCTCGGCACGACAAACTTTGGCAACGGTGCATACTCAGGAAGAACACTTTTACCTTGAAATTTAGTGAGAGATCATCTTATAATGCTACTGTCAATCAAAGCAAGATAAGATGCATAAAAGATAAACATCACATGCAATCAATATAAGTGATATGATATGGCCATCATCATCTTGTGCTTGTGATCTCCATCTCCGAAGCACCATCATGATCACCATCATCACCGGCGCGACACCTTGATCTCCATCATAGCATCGTTGTCGTCTCGCCAACTATTGCTTCTACGACTATCGCTACCGCTTAGTGATAAAGTAAAGCAATTACAGGGCAATTGCATTGCATACAATAAAGCGACAACCATATGGCTCCTGCCAGTTGCCGATAACTCGGTTACAAAACATGATCATCTCATACAATAAATATAGCATCATGTCTTGACCATATCACATCACAACATGCCCTGCAAAAACAAGTTAGACGTCCTCTACTTTGTTGTTGCAAGTTTTATGTGGCTGCTACGGGCTGAGCAATAACCGTTCTTACCTACGCATCAAAACCACAACGATAGTTCGTCAAGTTAGTGTTGTTTTAACCTTCTCAAGGACCGGGCGTAGCCACACTCAGTTCAACTAAAGTTGGAGAAACTGACACCCGCCAGCCACCTGTGTGCAAAGCACGTCGGTAGAACCAGTCTCGCGTAAGCGTACGCGTAATGTCGGTCCGGGCCACTTCATCCAACAATACCGCCGAACCAAAGTATGACATGCTGGTAAGCAGTATGACTTGTATTTCCCACAACTCACTTGTGTTCTACTCCTGCATATAACATCTACGCATAAAACCAGGCTCGGATGCCACTGTTGGGGAATGTAGTAATTTCAAAAAAATTCCTACGCACACACAGGATCATGGTGATGCATAGCAACGAGAGGGGAGAGTGTGTCCACGTACCCTCGTAGACCGAAAGAGGAAGCGTTAGCACAACGCGGTTGATGTAGTCGTACGTCTTCATGATCCGACCGATCCAAGTACCGAACGCACGGCACCTCCGAGTTCAGCACACGTTCAACTCGATGACGTCCCGCGAGCTCGGATCCAACAGAGTTTCGTCAGAGAGTTTTGTCAGCACGACGGCGTGATGACGGTGATGATGTTGCTACCGACGCAGGGCTTCGCCTAAGCACTGCTACGATATGATCGAGGTGGATCATGATGGAGGGGGGCACCGCACACGGCTGGGAGAGATCAACAGATCAACTTGTGCGTCTAGAGGTGCCCCCTGCCCCCATATATAAAGGAGCAAGGGGGAAGCCGGCCGGCCCTCTATGGCGTGCCAGGAGGAGGAGTCCTCCTCCTAGTAGGAGTAGGACTCCCCTCTTTCCTACTCCTACTAGGAGGGAGAAAGGAAGGGGGAGAGGGAGAAGGAAAGGGGAGCGCCACCCCCCTCTCCTAGTCCAATTCGGACCAGAGGGGGAGGGGCGTGCGGCCTGCCCTAGGCCAGCCCTCTCTCTCTCTCCACTAAGGCCCATAAGGCCCATTATTTCTCCAGGGGGGGGGGGGGTTCCGGTAACCCTCCGGCACTCCGGTTTTCTCCGAAACCACCCGGAACACTTCCGGTGTCCGAATATAGTCGTCCAATATATCGATCTTTACGTCTCGATCATTTCGAGACTCCTCGTCATGTCCGTGATCATATCCGGGACTCCGAACTACCTTCGGTGCATCAAAACACAAAAACTCATAATACCGATCGTCATCGAACTTTAAGCGTGCGGACCCTACAGGTTCGAGAACTATGTAGACATGATCGAGACACGTCTCCGGTCAATAACCAATAGCGGAACTTGGATGCTCATATTGGCTCCCACATATTCTACGAACATCTTTATCGGTCAAATCGCATAACAACATACGTTGTTCCCTTTGTCATCGGTATGTTACTTGCCCGAGATTCGATCGTCGGTATCTCAATACCTAGTTCAATCTCGTTCCTGGCAAGTCTCTTTACTAGTTCTGTAATACATCATCCCGCAACTAACTCATTAGTTACAATACTTGCAAGGCTTATAGCGATGTGTATTACCGAGTGGGCCCAGAGATACCTCTCCGACAATCGGAGTGACAAATCCTAATCTCGATATACGCCAACTCAACAAGTACCTTAGAAGACACCTGTAGAGCACCTTTATAATCACCCATTTACGTTGTGACGTTTGGTAGCACACAAAGTGTTCCTCCGGTAAACGGGAGTTGCATAATCTCATAGTCATAGGAACATGTATAAGTCATGAAGAAAGCAATAGCAACATACTAAACGATCAAGTGCTAAGCTACGGAATGGGTCATGTCAATCACATCATTCTCCTAATGATGTGATCCCATTAATCAAATGACAACTCATGTCCATGGTCAGGAAACTCAACCATCTTCGATTAACGAGCTAGTCAAGTAGAGGCATACTAGTGACACTATGTTTGTCTATGTATTCACACATGTATTATGTTTCCGGTTAATACAATTCTAGCATGAATAATAAAAATTTATCATGATATGAGGAAATAAATAATAACTTTATTATTGCCTCTATGGCATATTTCCTTCACGAACACCACCCTCTCGCCTGGTCGAGGCGTGGGGACGACCTGGCCCTCCTCCGGGGCCCGGTGAACAACGTTGGCCGGGAGGTAGCCGGCGCACTTCAGATCCTCGATATTTTCATTGGTGACGATGGAGGCCTCCCACTTGCCTTTGGCACAGGATCCGGCCATGGCCGAATTGAGGGAGTGGCTTGAAGGCATTTCTTGAGGAAGAATGGCATAGGCGTTGGAGCTCTGTAGATTGGAAAAAGCAGTGGCGAGAGGAAGGAGAAAGCGTGCGGGAATAGTTGTGGTCGTTTCCCTTTTATAAGCTGCCCTGATACCAAGTGTCCTTTAACGGCGCTGCGTGCCTCGCCGCTTCCCGATTTAATCGTGACATTATGCGTGAGTGGGATAATCGAAATCATTGATCATATCCCTTAAAAAATGGGGCACGATCCCCACCTTGATGAGACGTGTCAATGGAGGAGCTGCCCCGAACCACGCATCGAGTGTTCACAACGGTTTGGCGTTTGTGACCGGCCGCAACCTTTTGCCAAAGGTTGTCAGGCGAAGGCACTATTCACACTTGAGCGGTTGGCCTTCGAGGCTAAGCAAATATCAATAATTCGGATTCCGGATACAACCTAATTGGGTACATAGCCAAACTTGGACGAGTAGCTTTTAGAAGCTCGACCGAAGGAGATTGCTCCAAACACATAGGGGGAGGAGAACTCTCCCGTAAGCCAGAGACTACAGATGCAAAAGTTATGATGCACCAGCGTTGGAGGCTAGTTCGGCTACTGAGGGAGTTCTGGACTAGGGGGTCCTCGGGCTGCCGGCCTACCTCTTGTGGGCTGGACAGGTGGGCCGCTATATGACTATCACAAGGCCGAGCTACAAGGTGACTCCGTGTCCGGACAAGAAACCCTCGAAGTCTTGGTGTGTCCTTCAAGTCAAGATAGAAGATTCAACATGTATATTCCCCTATTGTAACCGACCATGTGTAACCCTAGTACCCCTGGTGTCTATATAAACCAGAGGGTTTTAGTCCGTAGAGGCTAGAACAACAACCATCATCCTACTCGCCTAGGGTATAGTTTATCTTATCTCATGGTAGATTGACTCTGTAATCATCCTATACACTTCAATATAATCAAGCATGATGTAGGGTTTTACCTCTTAGAGAGGGCCCGAACCTGGGTAAACATCGTGTCCTTCGTCCCTTGTTCACCATTGATCCTAGATCCACGGCTCGGGACCCCCTACCCGAGATCCGTCGGTTTTGACACAAACACCTGGCGCGCCAAAGATGTCGTGCATACGATGATCTATGGGACCAGCAAAGATCCCTTTTGCGGTTCGACTGGGAGATCAACAAGCACAAAGAGCAGAACTAGCAAGAACACACAAGGTTTACGCAGGTTCGGGCCGCCTGTGAAGCGTAAACTTTGGTGTATTGAATGTGTGAGCACAAGTACAAGGGAGCGCAATTCCGGCAAGATTGCGCGGGAAATGCAGCTACGCGCGTGTTTGTGCAAAGTGTCGACCTTTGTAAAGGTAGCCACGGGTCTCCTTTTATAGGCTAAGGGGTTATCATAGTGGCAAAATGGTAATTACAAGAGGTGAATAGTGGCTACAGTGCCAAATACCTAACTTTGGCGGGTTAGGACAAAAGCATTAATTGCGCCGTGAGGTGTCATGTTGATGAAGCTCGCCGGTAAGAATGTCTCTCCTTCTGCGTCTTTCGCCCATCTACCTCTTATCATCTTGACACGATCCTGGGATGAGTGTCATTAAAGTTGTTTCTTCGGCGGCGAGCTGACACGTGCCCAGACAAGCCTCACCTAACTACCTGCCCGCTCGACACCTATACGACAAGTGACAACCTGGTCGATGAGGTAGAGCGGTGGCAAGGTAGTGGGGATTCTTGCCGGGTTCGGAGCTTGCCAGGTCTTCTCTAGTTTGCCGGCAACTTCAGCCTTGATCTTATGTACTCTTTCTGTAGTACTTTTCGATCACCTGACTGGAGGTTTTCTTCGTATCTTGGTAATCTGGTCTTGAATTTGTTTTTAGTTGTCCTCTAGCAAGCCTAACCGTCGCGAAGTCTGCTATTGCTTGTGCATAAGTCTAGGGTACTAAGGATCCAAATCTTAGTACGCCGACAATATGCAATTGGTGCTTCTACCTGCCTTGCAAATTTGCGAGCAGCCAAAAAGTCCAATACAACACTCCCGGTCTATCTACCGCACATGCTTCCTGTATAACTTCATACAAATATACTTTTCTCCATAACTCCTTAGCTCTCTCATAAAAGGAATAGCGTGTGCTTTATATCCATGTATATTACACGCACGACACATGATATTGTTTCCGATATCCATGTGATACACGAAACGATAGTAAAAAAATACAATATTTAGTTACCCTCCAGGCTATGGAGTCTGTCGCGCCGTTTTGACTGAGCGGGATAGGCACAATCTATTGCACATCTATCTTCCAGAAATTGATCTAACAAGATCGACGCTCCTACTCATTGTGGTTGGGCTAATTAATTCACTGACCTTACGACTCACATCTATCTTTTAGAAATTAAACTAACAAGATCAGTGCATTTTTCCATGCATCAATTTGTCATCCATCTCCCACTCGCTAGATTCCCCTCTTGTTAAACGTATGCAACCCTATCATTACACTTTGCCAAGTAGTTGACGAGCCAAGTCTTAGCTTAGCATTTAATATGTGTTTATGCAGAAAGTTTTTATACTCCTCAACAATCTAGCACCTAAACTTTCCTGCTCCAAGATCAGCCTCTAAATTTCCCCAGCATAGCCTTATTAAAAGCAATTCTGGTCTCTAAATCTCATCTTCTCTGTCCTTTGAAACACACAATTTTGCAAAGTTTCTTCCGAATCCGAAATACAGACATAGTCAAACCGTCTTCCATCAATACCGTCCATCAAAGATCATACGGCTGCCCCTCACGACCGTCCTCGCATCTCCCGCACATCAACCAAAGATACCCTTTTCCTTTCTTTTCCCCGCATTATTTGATTTCCTCTCCGCCGCCGCCGCCGCCGCCTCCCTCCCCGCCGCCACGGCCGCCTCCCTCGTCGTGGAATCCGCCCAACCGACGAGCTGCCTCCGTATCCGATTCGGCGAGCTACCACCACAACTCCTTCACGCTACCGTCGCCGTCTGAGGTCCCCCGCGCCGGCCAGCCCCACCCCGCCCCTCGTCGCCGTCTACCTCCCCTTCTAAGTAGGGCGCTAGAAGGTAGGACACAGAAGCTCATCGCCTCTCTCTATATCTCTATCTGTGTTCTGTTCTTCTGTTGTCGCCGAACTACCAGGCAGATCTGTTGTAATTTGCTGTGTGTTAAGGTGGATTTGGTACACATGTTGAATTTGTAAACCCTAGATTCGGTTGAGAGCTCCTTTTGCTATATTTTGGTGGAGTATTCATGGTTGAATGGTGTATATTTGTCGCCGTAGCTTGCAGTATCCACATACTATGCATAAGCGCTCTACATACACAGGAGTAAATGGCTACTTCAACGGTAGAAGTAAATTGTACTCTCAGGGAACTGGTGTATAATAAAGTTCTTGTCAGCAGAGGCTTTAGGTGCTACTCAAGGACCTGTTCCATTTAAAATGAGGTTGCTCCCCAGATATTTGTATCCTCCTTGAGCTAAGAAGTAATATGGCAATGGCATTATGTCCACGTCAGATTTTCTACAGCTGTTTAGATTTTGGGATTGATGTTCACTGATTATTTTCTTGCTTATAAGGTTGTCTTTCCTCTATGTAGTTGGTTACTTATGCAGATGTATTCATGCAATTTAGCTTTTACAAAATTCTGTGCAATTAATGATTGCCTCATTTAAGAAACTTGTACTACAAAATTCTATGTAATCGTACCTCATTGTAGTTGATAGTTTCTTGATTACATGTTGTTTAATCTTCTGTTTGCTCGTAAGAATCAATTTATATGGTGCTAATTCGTCTCTCTTTTCACCTGTAAATTATGATGCCAAGAACAGATTCTTTCTAGCTGATATTTTTTTGTTAAGATGAAATTGAAAGATTAGTGATTTTCTTCTATGCAGACCGTGTGTCTCATTAGTCATTACCATTTTATAAGATCTTGGTGTATTGTTTGGTTTTACACAAAACAGGTCTACTGTGTCTTGTGTAATTTACATCTGAGAGGAGCTGTATCTCTTTGATGATGCATGGAGTTCTTATATCATGAAGTATATCTGATTCCTCTATTTTGGTTTTACACAGCCAACATGTCGTTGGATGTTACTCAAATACTCTTGAGTGCACAATCTGCTGATGGCTCGATTAGGAAGCATGCTGAAGAAAGCCTCAAGCAGTTTCAGGAGCAAAACCTCCCAGGTTTCTTGCTCTCCCTTTCAAGTGAGTTGGCAAATAACGAGAAACCTGAAGAGAGCCGCAGGTTGGCTGGTTTGATCCTTAAGAATGCACTGGATGCAAAGGAGCAGCACAGGAAGAGTGAACTTTTCCAGAGATGGCTGGCACTGGATTCTGGTGTCAAGGCACAAATTAAAGCGTTGCTGCTGCAAACTCTCTCATCTCCTGTTGCAAGTGCCAGATCTACATCTTCTCAAGTCATCGCAAAGATTGCTGGCATTGAGATCCCTCAGAAGCAATGGCCTGAGCTTATAGGATCATTGCTCTCAAACATACATCAGGTCCAGCCTAATGTCAAGCAGGCGACGCTCGAGACACTTGGCTATTTATGTGAGGAAGTTTCTCCAGAAGCTGTTGACCAAGACCAAGTCAACAAGATACTTACAGCTGTTGTTCAGGGTATGAATGCTTCTGAAGGGAACTCTGAAGTGAGACTTGCAGCCACACGGGCATTGTATAATGCATTGGGCTTTGCTCAGGTTAACTTCTCCAATGACATGGAGCGTGATTATATCATGAGAGTCGTATGCGAAGCAACACAGTCAGCAAAGGTGAAGATAAGACAGGCTGCCTTTGAGTGTTTGGTGGCTATTTCATCGACTTATTACGATAAGCTGGCCACATACATGCAGGACATATTTAATATTACTGCAAAGGCCGTGAGAGGAGATGAGGAGTCAGTTGCACTTCAGGCCATTGAATTTTGGAGCTCCATATGCGATGAGGAAATCGACATTTTGGACGAGTACAGTAGTGAGTTTACAGCTGATTCTGATGTTCCTTGCTACTATTTTATCAAGCAAGCTCTTCCTGCTTTAGTGCCAATGCTGCTGGAGACCCTCCTCAAGCAGGAGGAAGACCAAGACTTGGATGAAGGTGCTTGGAACCTTGCAATGGCTGGTGGTACTTGTTTGGGCCTGGTGGCGAGGACTGTTGGTGATGACGTTGTTCCTCTTGTGATGCCCTTTGTTGAGGAGAACATAACGAAACCTGAATGGAGGCAAAGAGAGGCTGCAACATATGCTTTTGGATCCATTCTGGAGGGTCCATCAGCTGATAAACTGGCCCCTCTAGTTAACGTAGCCTTGAATTTTATGTTGTCTGCGTTGTTGAAGGACCCAAATAACCATGTGAAGGACACCACTGCTTGGACCCTCGGAAGAATATTTGAGTTTCTTCATGGTTCTGCGCTTGAAACTGCTCCTGTTATTACAGCTGAGAACTGCCAGCAAATACTTACTGTGCTACTTCAAAGCATGAAGGATGTCCCAAATGTGGCAGAAAAGGCATGTGGGGCACTCTATTTCCTTGCACAAGGCTATGTGGATGCTGGATCGGCGTCACCATTAGCCCCTTTCTTCCAAGATATTATTCAGAGCCTTATTGTGACCAGTCACAGAGAAGATGCTGGAGAATCCAGGCTGCGTACCGCAGCTTATGAAACTCTAAATGAAGTTGTCAGGTGCTCCACCGAGGAGACAGCTCCTATTGTTTTGCAGCTGATACCAGTGATTATGATGGAACTCCATCAGACACTTGAAGCAGGAAAGTTGTCAACTGACGAGAGGGAGAAGCGGAGCGATCTGCAGGGCCTTCTCTGTGGTTGCTTGCAGGTCATTATCCAGAAGTTGGGAGGGATGGAGTCAACAAAGTTTGCCTTCTTGCAGTATGCGGATCAGATGATGGATCTATTTTTGAGAGTTTTTGCTTGTCGAAATGCCACGGTGCATGAGGAGGCTATGCTTGCTATTGGTGCATTGGCATATGCAGCCGGTTCAAACTTCGCAAAGTACATGGCACAATTCTACCAGTACTTGGAAATGGGACTTCAGAACTTTGAAGAGTATCAGGTATGTGCTATTACAGTGGGTGTTGTGGGTGACCTGTGCAGGGCACTGGAGGACAAAATTTTACCTTACTGTGACGGCATCATGACCCAGCTCCTGAAAGATCTTTCCAGCAATCAGTTACACAGATCTGTAAAACCACCTATATTCTCGTGCTTTGGTGATATTGCACTGGCAATTGGGGAGAACTTCGATAAGTATTTGATCTATGCGATGCCCATGCTACAAAGTGCAGCAGATTTGTCGGCGCATGCAACTTCAGCTGATGAGGAAATGCTCGACTACACCAATCAATTAAGGAATGGCATCTTGGAGGCCTACTCTGGCATTCTTCAAGGATTCAAGGGTTCCCCTAAGATGCAGTTACTGATGCCGTATGCTCCACATATTCTTCAGTTCCTTGACGCTCTTCATAATGGCAAGGATATGTAAGTCGTCCAGAATACCTTCTGTTTCCTTAATATCTCACTTATTTACATGAATATTTCCTGCTTTCCGGATGCTCAAAGCTGGAAACTGGTCATGCAAACACATAGATAACAATAATTAGACATTTTTCCTGTATGGCAGGCAAATGCGTAAGCTGTTTAAAAAATATAAAAGGGCCAAAGTACTGGAAAATTGACAATTATGGCAAATTTTAACTCTAATCAAGCTAGTTTCTGGAAACATGTAATTTCTTATATGCTATTCCCTCCTTCCAAAATATAAGTTCTATATGATTTGGTAACATTGATGTTGATTTTTTTCCATATAAACTTGGTTAAATATAAAGAAGTTTGAATTAGGATGAAACTTATATGCCTTGTATCTTAGGGAGGGAGTACTGAATAACTACAAGTTTTGTCATATGCCACTAAAAGATTCCCGATTCATTCTGCACTACTCAATTCCGAAACTTCATGAATTTCTACCATCATTAGTGGGCTGTTGGTGTGCTTCTGTTATCGTGTCAGCCCTTTCACTTAATTGCCTAACTGGCCATGTGTCAACATGGATATGCCTTGTCTGGCTTGGTGCTCCTGCACGGGTACCTCCAATGTAAGGCTGCTTCTCTGTAAAATATCGTGGTGGCAGCAGCGCCACCTAAGCAACACATGCATGCATCAGCAACACTGCTAAACCAGGGCAGAACTCACTAACACCTAGCCAACGAGTGAAGGAAAATAACGAAGAGACGAGTCAGATAGAATGAATAGTGTTCGTCATAGGCATATGATGGAAGTAGGACTTCTTGCAATGATATATAAGCAATTTTCTCCCAAAATGAGGGTATACTTGACATGTGTTATAGCTTGTAACAATATTTTGCTGGATACATTTGAGGTGATTTAGGAATTAAGAGCTAAGCCTTGCAAATTTGAAATTTCTGTGTTGGTGAACTTCTGATTATGATCCGCTACTTTAGATTGCATTTACCAATAGGCGTTAGATACTAATTTGTGATTTCTTACTGTGCACTAAGCTTGGTCACTTTTGTTGTTCTATGGAATGTATGTTGTTTGCATTTGAATAACCACTATGATGGAAAGGGCCACATCCAGTAATGATGGTGTGTCCACACACTTACAGACACCTTACACTATTGCCAGAATTGAATCTCTCCCCCTTAAGCCTCCTGGCCAGTCAGCCCCACTCTTTTTTTAGCGACCATGAGCACGGACAGTGAAGTATTATTGCAACAATTGACCAATATTTCGGCTCAGTGTGACTCTAGTTCAGCACAATAATTTTCTAAAATGATCTCTTGCTGTTTCAGGGATGATTCTGTGATGAAGACTGCAATAGGTGTCTTGGGAGATCTGGCAGACACATTGGGTGTACATGCTGGTCCCTTGATCAATCAATCGACCTCAAGCAAGGAATTTTTGGATGAGTGCTTATCATCCGATGATCCTCTGGTCAAAGAATCAGCTGACTGGGCAAGGATTGCAATCACCCGTGCAGTTTCAGGTTGATGTGGCATTGGTGTCGAGTCTGCACATGCATCCATCCACGTGTCGAGTCTGGTTCTTCGGTAGCATCGTATCTTTGGGGAAGTCCACCATCCTAACAGGAGTGTCGAAGGGTCCTCACTAACTCATGCATCAGTACATGTGTCAGCCCAGCCTTTTTCACTTGTGTGGAAAAGAGGGTTAAGTTGGCTGCCTGCTAACTTTGCTAAAGGCATCTAGAACCTTCAATTTCTTATTGGGGGTGAGATGAGCTTCTATGGTTGGGTGCCATGCCGATGGTTTGTTGGCGTGGCTTGCATGCCCTATGGTCTGGGCGTGCCATCGCTTTCCCTTGCATCCATTGCATGCATCGAACTTTGGTCGTATGGTTACAAGTCCCGGTTGCTTATGGATCCGTTATGCATAAGGGGCTCGCGTGCACTGTCACGGGATAATTTTGCACTGCTCAGGAGGTCCAAGTTGGACATGTCCCTCACGAGCTGGTAGCTTGTTAATTTCTTTTTCGAGAGTATGTAGCTTGTTTATTTCATGTTTCCTTTTTCATAGTTGCATTGTCCTGCATCCATTATCGGACTGTTTTGTAAGGGTTCCTCGTGGTCAAAACTTCGACGGCTTGCCGTTGTGCAAGACCCTGCATGCATGCGTCGGTTTATTTCCAGGTGTTGTGGGTTGAGCCCTTTTTTTGCTATCCTTGCTGCTGCTCCATTTCAGTTTTCAGTGAGGCTGTGTGACTGGTTGAACAAGAAGTGTCATTGGTTTCAGGGTGGTTTTATTTTGGGGCAGTTGTGGAGTTGGATTTGTTATTTACGGGAACTGTATAATTGGGTGGAACTCTGCCGCCTCGTATCTCATGTGTCAGTGTCATTCGCTGTGTATACAAGGATATGATCATGAACGGGTTCAGTGATAGGCAAATTTGACAAATTTGACTTGTGGACGAAATCAAATTACAGAATGAACTGCCCGTGAAACTATTTCACGAGGTTGACCTTTTTGTGTGACGCCCGACACAAAGGTGCCACACTATATTGTGCAACGCCTCACAGATAGGCGCTACACGCCTAGCCCGCGTTGCACCCCAGACTGCCTAAAAATTGCTAAGTCATTGTGGAGCGCCTAAGAGCTAGGCGCTGCACTGTATAGTGTGGCGCCTAGCTCTCAGGCGCTGCACTAGTGGTTGCACTACAAAATGAAGCAACCACTAGTGCAGCGCCTAGAAGCTAGGCACTACACTGTATAGTGTGGCGCCTAGCTCTCCGGCGCTGCACACTGACTTAGTAATTTTTGGATCACATGGGTGCGACGCTGGCCAGGCGTGTAGCGCCTATCTGTGAGGCGTTGCACAGTGTAGTGTGGCGCCTTCGTGTCGGGCGTCACACAAAAAGGTCAGCCTCGTGAAATAGTTTCACGAGCAATTCATTCTGTGATTTGATTTTGTCCATAGGTCAAATTTGTCAATTTTGCCTCAGTGATATGGGTCTTTGTCTCTTATTTTCATCATACTGCTCTGTCCTGGCGCATGCGCGTGAATCATAGAGCGTATTTGGGCCTATTGGCCACAGACACTATCTACTGCGGCTCTTCTTTTAATGACCACCAGGGATCAGCTTTGTCTTGGAATGAGAGGAGCCTCCAACGCCAAAGGCCACACCCACGAGCTGGACGCCCAGCATCTTAACGGCTACGTCGTCACGCAACGCAGGGCTGCAGGAGTGCTTGCGACTCATGAAAACTTCACGGCCGTACGGTTTTTTAAGTTTCTACCGGCCCTTAGGGCAAGTACAATGGTCTAGATAGCATCCGTCTATATCAGCTCTCCACGTCATCTCTAGATAGCTGTATAGACGGCTTATGCAACAGGCTATCTTTCTGGCTGTCTACAACATTCGAAATAAGAAAAACACCACAAACTCAGTTACTAATTCTGCCAAATGCAGAACCATCAAGCAAGTTATTTGCAGAGACTCCTGCCACCATGCGCAGTGCTGGCCTCATTTCACCCGGCTTTCACGAAGAGGAAAAATGCAAAATTAATCTAGAGAGACGGAGCAACGAATGGATCGTTTCCTAGCAGTCACATGCATCCCAAGCTGGCTTTACAGTGATTTTGCCCATCCTTTAATTGCTAGCCAGATCGGGACGCTGGACACGAATCGGAGATAGGATGTTGACGGCGAACTTTGACCTCCTCACGCTCTGGTGGTGGTTCCGGGTTGCGCCGCCGCCGTGGCTTGTCTCGGCCTTTGCCCTCGAGGATCACCCGCGCCGGTGATCCAAAGAAGCTCCTCATCGCCAACCATATCGGCTCTAGCAGCGGCTCGTCGGGCGACGCACAAGGTCCATTGGTCCGCCACAGGTGACCAGAGTATTGGGATCCTTGCCGAGAGGAAAATTCGGGCCTGCAGTTGCAGACGCCCTCGTACAACAGTCGATAGCGACCGATTTTCCCGGGCTACAGACCGTCTGCATTTCTACCGACGGACTAATTCTCTCTCTTCCTTCTCTCACCTCCACCTCATCTAAAATCGTACGTGGCTCTCGTTGCAGACAGCTGACTGTATGGCGCTGTACATGCCCTTAGAGCAACTCCAACGGGCCGACTCAAACGGACGACGATTTCGTCCGTTTTTTATTCATTTGGGTCGGTCGCCCGCCCTGCGTCCGCCCTCTTTTAGATTTAGGTCGGTAGCGCGCCAACGCGCCGACCCATATGTGCCGGCTGGCCGCCCAATATTTTCATTGATCTGCATTCAAACATATTGTCAAATAACATAGTTTTACCGAATAAAAATATTATAGTTTTACAAGCCGGATACAAATAAAAATGTTTCACATAGTTTTGCAAACGAATACAAGAAGATACATCCCACATATGCTCAACCAAATCATTCTGCAGTTGCACGTGAGTTTCTCATCCTGAAACTGAAACCCTTGATCGTACAGATGTTCCGGCGCTCGTCTTCTACGATCATATTGTGCATGATCACACAAGCAGTCATCACCTCCCACAGTTTCTGCGTGCTCCAGGTATTAGCAAGATACCGAACGATGCCCCATTGAGATTGCAAAACACTAGAGGCACGCTCGACATCCTTCCTGGCACTCTCTTGCTCCAGGGCAAATCTTTTCCTCTTCTCTCCGACAGGGTTGGGTATTGTCTTGACAATAGTTGTCCACTGAGGATAGATACCGTCACCCAGGTAGTATCCTTTGTCGTAGTTGTGTCCGTTGACAGTAAAGTTCACCGGTGGGCTGTTGCCTTCGGCAAGCCTAGCAAACACCGGCGAGCGCTGAAGCACGTTGATATCATTATGTGATCCAGCCATGCCAAAGAAAGAGTGCCAGATCCAGAGATCTTGAGACGCCACGGCCTCTAATATGACAGTGCAAGCCCTGACATGTCCCTTATACTGCCCTTGCCAAGCAGAAGGACAGTTCTTCCACTCCCAGTGCATGCAGTCTATGCTGCCAAGCATCCCTGGGAAGCCCCTTCTGGCATTCATCGCCAACAAATGGGTTGTATCTTCAGCTGTCGGCTCTCTCAAGTACTCAGGGCCAAACACAGCAATAACAGCCTTGCAGAACTTATACAGGGACTCTAGGCATGTAGACTCACTCATACGGACGTACTCATCAATGAGATTACCGGGCACTCCGTATGCAAGCATTCGGATGGCGGCAGTGCATTTCTGATAAGAGGAGAAACCGATCTTGCCGACGACATCCTCTTTACACTCGAAATAGTCATCATAGCCGACCACCCCCTCTCTAATACGGTTGAAAAGATGCCTACTCATACGGAAATGGCGGCGGAATTTTTGATGTTTGAACAACGGATTTGTTGTATCAAAGTAGTCCTTCCAAATAATGAAATGCCCGCTCTCTCGGTTGCGATTCAACGCCGGAAGGTGGCCCGGAATGGAGCCACGAAACAACGGCCGCTGGCTGTTGAGGTGGTGATGGACCAACACGGCAGCCAATATCTCCTCCTCGTCGTCGGACGACGAATCGTCGGAGTCGCAAAGGAAATTGTGGAAAAAGAACTCATCGGCGGAGTCCATTTTCGTACCTTGGCAAACTGTGGAACAGCTTGCGGGCGTCGAAGAAGGAGATGGCCGGCGAGGGGAGTCGCGGCGCGCACGGACCAGCTAGCTGCCCTGCCGACGTTCGACGAGTGGGCCGGTGTCCGACGAGCGTGCCGATGAGGATCTGGCCGGGACGGCGAGGCGGCCTCTTGGTCGCGGGCAGCTGTGAGGTTGGGGGGGGGGGAGCGGCGGTGGGAAACAGTTTGCTCCCCGGCGGCAAGACGACGGTGGCGGGGGCGACGGGGGGAGTGAGCGGCGTTGCTGGGCGGATGTGGAGGCGGCGGCAGCTGGCAGAGTCGCCGGGAAAAAAAGGGCGGCGGCGTCGGCGACGAAGGAGGCGGGCAAGGGTTGCTGTTGGCTGGGGGGTGGGGGAGGCCAATGAGCCACCGACCAGCGGGCCCGGGGAGAGGAGAAGGTGAGCATGCGCGCGTCCGTCGTGTGTCCGCACCGACGCAAATCCGGCTCAAAAATGGGCCGGAAATGGGTCGCCTGCGGACGAAAAGCGGACGCGCGTCCGTTTGGGTCGGCGCGTTGGGCCGACTTTTCTGTCCGCGCCAACCCAAACGAACAGCGACGGACGAAATGGGTCGCTCCATTGGAGTTGCTCTTATTGACGTTTTCTCTCTCTGGGTGGCGATGTGCTTAGTAGATCGTGGCCGCCGGTGTTTCCTGGTCACGACTTTCTGGTCATTGTTTCTATAAGCTTCTAGGTTTCAAAAAACTTCCTTCGCTGAGATGGAGGCCCAAAAACGGCATCGAGCTATGCTCATGGTGTATTGCCGGTGGATGCAAGAGGAAGAATACTTCAGCACCACAAAAAGAAGAAGATGAGGATAGCCAGTTGACACGAATGAGATTAGTGTTGGGAGATGAAAGGCTAATTGGGTCACACGAGACTACGGAAGGAGGTGAATTCACTAGAAGTATGTTGTTGCTGTGTTCGTAGGTCTGCATGTGTTACTGTCGTGGTTAAGAAAAGACTAAGAGATAAATGATCGGACGATCACCAACTTCCATTATAAGCAGAAAAGATAATACATTAAGCTGGATCGATAATCCTAGCCATTGTTATTATTGTTGGCTCGAGAAAACCTAGGACAACTTTCATTCGAGGATTTAAAAAACTCGAAAGTTGGAAGAACACAAGATTTTATGCCTTCCTTTTATGTAATATACTAATATCAAGAAGAAATCATTTATACCCGGTCTCTGCAACGACACACTATCAAGACCTAGTCGAGACATTGAGGTTGCAACAACCAAAAGATGGAAGAAAAAGAATGATACACACGTAACAAGCAACAAGATTAACCAGCATCCTTTGACAGGACATGAGCTACAAGGAAGGTTCTCTCTAAGCAACACCTTCAGAAAAGGAACAACACGCAACCGCCGCCGCCATCAGATCTGACTCCTGAAGTTCAGATCTTAGGTTTTCACTCCATGGTGATACATTTGAAGAATCTCCAAAGCAATACCTTCAACAAGAAAATGGCACAGAAACACCACTACTGCTAGGTGTGGCCACTGAAGGACAGATCTAGGGTTTTCATCCTAGAGCTCGAGACCTGGTACTCAGAGGGCACCATGTCTTGCCGCCACCACTTGCCGAAGAAGCCGATATTGCCTGGAGAGGCACTTCCACACACCCTAATCATGGGAATTTGAAATCCAAACTATTCCATGGCAAACGGGCTTGGAAAAAGTTGCCGGCGTGCGGACCTAGGCATGGACATCACACAAAATGTAGGTCCTGCCCGCAAATTATGAATTGCCGCACAACACAGATAGTCGATGTCTCGCCGCCGCTACCATCGACCAAAGCCACCGACCACCACCCATCGCAAGCCAGGTCTGGGGAGTCCTAGATCCGTCATCACAGGCGGTGGCTGCCATAACAACCGACCACCTTCGTTAGGGCAGGAGGCCACACCACCGCCCCAAAGGAACGAGCCGCCACATGCACGAGATCCAACCTCTACTGGCGCCTGTCCGGAAGCCGACCAACGCCACAACTGTTCGAGTCGCCTTCTGCAGGCCATAGAGTCGATTCACCCTAATCGTCGACCCTCTACCCGACAAGCGCCACTTAGCCCTCAGTCTTCTCACCACCGCAGACCACCCCCGGAGAGAGAGGTCCCGTTGCCGCCTTCACTGCACGGGCTTTGCCCATCAGCGACCTCCAGCAACGGCGAGAGAGAGGAGCACGAGAGATGGGCTAATGGCGGCATCTAGAGTTGCATCACGAGAGAGCCTTCGTTTCGTTTGGCGGGGGCTAGGTCTTGTGCAATAAATATCTAGTGCCGTGGCTACGTGAATCCTGAATCCTAGATAATCAAATGTTTAAACGCACTATGGAATAAATGCAGTGAAAATATTCCTCGAGAATATTTTTATGAGACTAAATCTTATAAATAACACAAAACAACCCTACAAGTAACCTAAAAAAAAATCTGAATCGAGTAGGATCAAAGCAAATCTGATGTTCACTTTGCCACAGCTTTCACATCTCAGTCAGCAGGTGTCGACATGCTTTTCATCATTTAGTTTTCCGGCTTTATGTCAGTAAGTATGACATGCTAGATGACCAGGCTAAGATTTGATGCTCTCGCAACTATGCATATCCCACTGCCGACATAAGGACAGCGTACCAGGGACGCGCGTCGAGAATCGGACACCACAGTAACAAACATGTAGAACCATGGAGTAACTTTTTTTGACAATTAGATTGTGGTGCAACTATCTAATGTGCATATAATTAACCGAATTGAGTCTAGGTCGGATGGTTGGGTTCTTTGTGGTTGACTTAGTCCGTCAGAGTTTACGTCCTATACTTACACTCAAGAAACCTATTTTCTTTAAAAAAAGGTATTTTGATTCCTTTGTAACTCTTGTTATTTCTTCGTAAACAATCTTCGTGCTCACCATTAGCATCTTCTGGAACCTAGCAAATTGTTTCCGCGCCGAGAACCGAAGATTGTGTGAGTTGTAGGAGATGTGAATCTACCTGCCCAATAGATTTTTTAACTGTCCGCGTTTATTTAAGAAATAACTTTGATAAGCTAAAAAAAGGCGTTAAGAGACCCTCCTGGCCAAACCTTAGACATTCTAAGATCCTTTTACAAATCTGCACTGCTTCCATTTAACGAAAAAGAATTTCACGATCAGGAAGTGAGGATTAGAATAGTCATATTGATTGCTGCTTTCTTCGATGATGCTCATATTTTTTTGGATTTATTTCAGAATTTTTGGCGATGTCGTTCAGTGGGAGGATGTTCCGGTCGACTACAAAGGTGGCAGCGGTGGCTTCGTCAATCTCAAAATAAAGTGTCAGGTCAGTCTCTCGAATGCGCTAGGGATAAACGTATGTGTATATGTATGAGCTTCTGCAACTGTATTGTGTTAAAAAAACGTAGTAATATGTATTTGCAATCCAACCTATGCTGCAATCTTTCTACAAACGGGCCTAGAATGCACCCCCGGTAAAAACTAGAAACATGTTGGCCATACGCGGATGCACTGCATTGCATGCGATGCGTACGTGGATTTAAAGTTACGGGAAAGCACACATTCCCCAACCAGGAAGCGTAGGGGTAGCTCTCTGGATTCAAAGAAAAGAAACTAGTCGGCGGAGATTGATTAAACAAAAGCCACCCTGGGCCTGCCCCTGCCCCTGCCTGCACTAGGCCGTGTCTTTATGGCCCGGTGCGGTGTCCTATGCGTGCTCGTGCCGTTCTTTTCTCGGGGGGCAAAGCTCGTGCCGTCCTGCTCGGCTTTTCAGTGCAGTCAGGCTACGGAGAGATGCTGCCTCATGCTCCGTCTCGGGTGCACAGATGACTCGAGCACTATGGCTGCATGCGAGTGCAGTAGAGCGAGAGATAAAACAGTTGTACTCCCTATTCTTTTTTAAGTTGAACGCGACACATAATTGGGCGTGTACTTAATCTCGTGTATCCAAGGACCCACACAACATGTTAGGCCAACTTCACCGCGCGACCCCATCTTATCCGAGTGTGTCCGTTTGGGTTAAAACGTACGAATAGTGTGGCCCAAAGTGCGGCCTTAAACGGACAAATGTCCGGATTCCGTCCATTTTCGACCGATCCCCGGCCCAAACTTGCGCCGAGTTTGGGGTGAAACGGACATCGCGCGGACGGGCTCGCCGCACGCCCTTGTCCTCCCGTGGCCTGTCTGTCGGGGACACTAGCAGTTCCTCGCTTCCAACGCCTCCACCCCCGCCAGCGCCGCCGCTATTCTCCGGCCGCCTCCTCACTGCGCAGGCAACGGCCGTCCATACCAAACCACGTCTCGACATGGCCGCCAACACGCTCGCGCTTTCGCCGTAGTTTTGGCCGTCGATCGGAGAAGGTTTGGCCGTCGCCGTCGTAGCCGGTGGCACAGGGGATACGACCGCCGGCGACGTACCACGGCGGCCGCGGCAGCTTCCGACGAGAGCTCCAGTGCGGCCAGTAGCCGGCCGTCAACCACCCCTGCTGCGTCGAGGTGATCATCGCGGCCTCTTTGCCATCACGACCGCAAGGTGTTCGACACTTTGCCCACAAATGTATGGACAGTGGAGATGAGTTTTTCTTCCACCATTTCATTTGTTCATCGGACGATTCGTCGTCGGATGATGAAGATCTTGTGGTGGCCGCACTGGTCGTTCAGGACCACATTGAACGGTAGCTTCCTCGGTACAGGGGGTCACTCCCTGGCCGTGCTCCCAACCTGAACCGTAAAAGGGAGAGAGGCCACGCCCTGCTCTATGCCGATTACTTTGCCAACACCCCGCTCTTCAAGCCGAATAAATTCCGTCGCCGTTTTCGAATGGCAAGGCATCTGTTCAATCCTATCCGAGAGGGGGTGGTTGCTCATGACCCATACTTCGAGTGCAAGACGGATGCGCTTGGCAAGCTTGGATTCTCCTCTTACCAGAAATGCACCGCGGCCATCCGCATGCTCTGGTGGATGAGTATGTGCGTATGAGTGAGACAACATGTCTGATGTCAATGTACAAGTTCTGCCAGGCTGTGATTGAGGTGTTTGGCCCGGAGTACTTGAGGTAGCCAACTGCCACTGATACAGAGAGATTGTTGGCGACCAACGCAACTAGAGGCTTTCCAGGCATGCTTGGCATCATAGATTGTATGCACCGAGAGTGGAAGAACTGTTCATTTGCTTGGCAGGGCCAGTACAAGGGGCATGTCAAAGCGTGCACTGTCATATTAGAAGCGGTGGCTTTGCAGGATTTTTGGATATGACATTCTTTCTTCGGCATGGCAGATTCTCACAATGATATCAACGTGCTGCAGCGTTCTTCAGTCTTCGCAAGGCTTGCAGAAGGCCACTCCCCACCTGTCAACTTTGAGATCAATGACCGCCAGTACAACAAGGGATAGTATCTAGCTGATGGTATATACCCTCAGTGGTCAACTTTTGTGAAGACAATCTCAAACCCCCAAGGTGAGAAGAGAAAGAGATTTGCCCAAATGCAAGAGAGTGCTAGAAAGGATGTGGAACGTGCTTTTGGTGTGCTTCAATCCCGGTGGGGTATCGTTCGAAACCCTGCACTATCATGGGATGAAAGGAAGCTTTGGGAGGTGATGACTACTTGTGTCATCATGCACAACATGATCGTCGAGGACGAGCATGACGAGAGCATCTTCGACCAAGGATTTGATTATCAAGGTGAAAATGTTGAGCCCCTGCACTAAGAGCCGGCCACATTTGAATAGTTTGTCCAATTCCATTGTGAGCTGCGTGATTGGCACACTCATTAGTATCTTCAAAAAGACTTGATTGAGCACGTTTGGGATCATATTGGCAACCAATAGATGTATTGGTTTTTTTATGTTCGTTGAAGACAATTTCGATTTGGTCGTAAAACTATTTTATTAGAGATAATTTCGATTGGGTTGTAAAACTACTTTTATTTTAGACAATTAATATTTGGACGTGCAAACTAGTTTTGATACGAAAATATGGGCATTTTTTACCCTGGTGAACAGGATGGAGCAAATGGATGCGGCCGTGCGCCCAGCGCACGGCCACCGCATTCCAGGACAGGTCCAGACACGACCCCGTCATCCTATAAAAAAAATTCAATCAAACCGGACGTCCGTTGGAGATCGCGCGGTGGAGTTGGCCTTACTCCTACTTAACCACACCAAATTTTGTTGCGAGCCACCGACTGGATGGCACGGTAACGGTAACATGTGATACCCGCACACACACACACAAAGTAACGTGTCACGCACACATGCTAGACCGGCCACAGGGTTTGAGAGAACAAACGAACACGGAGAGAACATTTTCTCAGTCGACACCAGCGTCTTTAGCTCGTCGCACTAACAATGATAGGTTTAAGTTCTTTAACCTAGTGAATATCAGACGCGGCTACAATCTCGAACCTTCGTGCCAAAGTCATAATTAACCTATAAATACCCCCGCCACCCTGAGCCATAAACCTCAACCCAAACCAGTGCCAGCCTTTCTTCTTCCTCGACTCCCAGGTACCAGCACCAACAGGTAGCGAGCTAGCCATGGCGTCCTCCAAGCCCCTTGCCCTCCTGCTACTCGTGGCTCTGTCGGCGACGGCCATGTCCGCTGCCGGTCAAGGCTGCGACGGCCACAAGGTGACGGTGCAGAACCTGTGTGGCCACGACCTCAACCTGGGCATCAACGCGGTCGCGAACAGCAAGATGCTCTTCCCCAACGGGTGGCTGCTCCCCAACGGGAAGCACGAGTCGTTCGACGTGTGCGCGTGGTCGGGGAGCGTGTCGGCGCAGGGCGCCGCCGTGGCCAAGTTCCACATCGGCCATGAGGGCGGTGCGTACTACGAGGTGAGCACCGACCAGGCGAGCATGCCCATCCGCGTCTCCGTCACCCCGCACGGCAGCCCGCTGCAGGGCCACTGCCCCACCGCCGGGTGCAACAGCGGCAACCACTGCTTCGAGCACTCCGTCCCCGGCGGCAACTGCCATGGCGTCTCCGAGATCAAGATCATCTACTACAACCCATAGATGATAGATCGATCGTCCGCCTACGTAGTACGTAGCTGCTGCGCCTACTAGTGTTGAATAATGCTGCAGCTAAGCTCGATCGTCAGTGGCGTTCCACCGACGAGGTTGTGTACCGTCGTCAGTCGTGCAGTGTCGGATTTGCAGTTTAACTACTATTTTGTGGTACGTACTAAAATGTATACATGATCGGAGGGAAGACCTCTCTTTTATATATTATAAGAAAAAACAAAGTATACATAACGGCCTGAGTCTAGAGCCACTTTGGTACAAGTATATTTGGAAAAAGCAGAAATTGGAAAACTCCATGATTGTACGCCATGCCTATTTGAATCCTATAATTACCCTAACAGCTCGTTTGGCACCCTTGAAATGAAATGAAATCTCCATGGGGATTTCATTTGGTTGGAATGGAAATCCAGTTGCAAAAATCATGTTTGGCTGCCACAACGATTTCTAGATTGAAATAACTACCATATCCTGTTTGGCTACCATTTTAGCAACAATTGATAAACCAACACATAACCCAACTTCAAAAATGAACTTCATAATGCACGGACTAATCCACATCTTAAAATTCAACTACATCTGACATGTTCATCTTCATAAAGCACAAAGTGTAGCCTGACACAAGCAAGACAAAGGTTCAAAGCTTCAAAGTTTGTACTAGGCAAGGTTTGGAAGGCAAAATACTAGCTACATCCAGGGGCGGACCCAGAACAAAAATGACCCGGTTTCCACATATAGACAATACATTGGTGGGTACCAAGCAATAATATACACAAGAGTTCCCTCCGTAAAGAAAATATAAAAGAGTTTAGATCACTAAAATAGTGATCTAAACGTTGTTATATTTATTTACAAAGGGAGTAACACACAAGATTAATTAAAAATGTGCAGCGGTAAAAATGCTAGCCAATACCAAAAGAAAAAAAGAGAGTAAACGACTAGTTGTTGAAGCATCATTTAGTTCATTTCATACCTTGATGAGCAAATATTGTCATCTTGTGCTAAGATCTTCGTCTTTTGAAGAAACATTTTCATAAATTCCCCTAGAAAATGCTCTTACATTTCTTTATGGAGGGGGTATTCTTATGTATATTATTGCTTGGTACTCACCCATGTATTGTGTATATGTGGACACCGGGTCATTTTTGTTCTGAGTCCGCCCCTGCCCTCCCCCGACCTTATAATCACGGGTGAAGGCCTAGAGTTGGCCGTCAGAGGGGAGCGACCGAAATCGCAGACAATGACGAGTGAAGGCATGAGATTGGCTAGGCGAAGTTTCTATCCTCTGGAATTTAAGAATGAAATATGACGGTCAATTTATGGAGACGATGATGAGTGAAGGCATGAGTTTGTGTTCCTCCAAGTATTTACCTTTGGATATGTGTATGGCATTCCACTATCTTGTTGAGAAATACACAATTTATGGAGGAACACTTTTTATATTGGCCTTCTAAGCTTGTCGCCCATTTTGGCAATCGATGCCAATGGGGGAGAAGTTTCAGAGAGTTTTATGGAGAAGGTTTTCAGAGTCTTCTCCTTGATTTGGATTTGTTCCTAAGAATTTGCATCTCATTCTCCTGCATCATTGGTTGTTGCATTGCATGGTGATGCATAATTCCTTATATAAACTCTCTTGAAAGTGATTGTCATCAAGAGTGATTGTCATCAATTACCAAAATGGGGGAGATTGAAAGAACATGCGGTGCCCCCATGTTTGGTTTTGGTAATTAATGACAATCTCTATGGACTAATGGTTGCCTTGAGTTATATTTGAAGGATTTGTCCATAGGCATTTCTTGAAGTCCATGTGTTGGTTTCAAGGAGTTTATGAGTTGACCAAGGTGCTATTAAGGAATTATTCTAAGATTGGTCATGTGAGTGTTGAGCTTATTGCAAGCATGTCTTGAAAAAGAAGATTGTGTGATGATTCATGTTTAACTTCAAGACATCATCCAAATGAAGAGAGTTGGAAAGATTCAAGGTTGATCAATACTAAGTCAAGAGTGAATCAAGTTGATCAACTCACAAAGCATACAAGATGTACCGAGAGGGATCAAGTGATCCCATGGTGTGGTAAGCATTGTCCATTGCGCTTTGTGTTCTAACCCATGGTCTATGTGAGAGTTCTATGTGGGGTTAGGTACGTGTTCATGGGCTTGCGTCAAGAGGAAGATATCCCTCAACCCATGGAGAAGATATCCCTCAACCTCATCCTTCGAGCTCGTGTTCTTCCCCCATTGTTGACCTTCTTCGAGCTTGCTAACTCTCAATCCCTCCATGGATTCTTGCTAGTTTTTGAGGGAAAAGAGAGAGGAGATCTAGATCCACATTTCCACCAATCACTTTCTCCTCTATGTGAGGGGAACCCATTGGATCTAGATCTTGAAGTTCTTGGTGTTCTCCTTCTTGTTCTTCCTCTCATCTTCCTCCCTAGCATTAGTTGCTTCGGTGGGATTTGAGAGAGAAGGATTTGAGCACTCCATGTGCCCTTGCCATTGCATTTGGTGCATAGGTTTGAGTTCTCCACGGTGATACGTGGAAGTGAAGTTTGAGAAGCTTATTACTCTCGGGTGTTTGGGCACCCTAGAGCTTGTTCCTCTTGGGTGCCTTGGCGCCCTAGACGGTTGGTGTTGTTCGGAGCTCAATCATTGTGTTGTAAAGCTCCGGGCAAGCGTCAGGGTCTCCAATTAGGTTGTGGAGATCGCCCCGAGCAATTTAACGGGTACCGGTGACCGCCCCCAAGGGTTGCCAAAGTGTACGGGTTCGGTGACCGCCCCCAAGGGTTGCCATTTGTACGGGTTCGGTGACCGTCCTCAAGGGTCCCTTAGTGGAATCACGGCATCTTGCATTGTGCGAGGGCGTGAGGAGATTACGGTGGCCCTAGTGGCTTCTTGGGGAGCATTGTGCCTCCACACCGCTCCAAATGGAGATTAGCATCCGCAAGGGTGTGAACTTCGGGATACATCATCGTCTCCGCATGCCTCGGTTATCTCTTACCCGAGCTCTTTACTTATGCACTTTACTAATTTGTGATAGCCATATTGTTTCTTGTCATATATCTTGCTTTCACCTAGTAGTTTATCTTGCTTAGCATAAGTTGGTGCACATAGGTGAGCCTAGTTGTTGTAGGTTTTGTGCTTGTCAAATTAACCGCTAGGTTTATTCCGCATTTGTTCAAGCCTTAACTGTAATTTTTTTTAAAGCGCCTATTCACCCCCTCTAGGCGACATCCACGATCTTTCAATTGGTATCAGAGCCTCGTCTCTCTCTGTCAGGCTTAACCGCCTAGAGAGTAAAGATGTCGACTAGGGGATTAGGATTCTCTAACAATCTTAGTTTCAATGGCACAAATTTTGATGTTTGGGTTATTCGCATGCTTAATCTCTTTAGGGTCATGGACCCAAATTTAGAGCGAATTGTAGATATGATTTTTCTCCTCCAAAGGTTCCCCAAAGATTATCTTTAGAGGATGAGAAAAACTCTTATCTCAATGCTCAAGCTTCTAATGTGTTTTTCGATGCTTTGAGCAATGTAGTTATATTTCAACTCACGCCGTTCCGGGATGCTCATGAGTTGTGGACAAAGCTTCAAGATAAATATAGTGTGTCCAAGATTTGTGGGGATGATTGTTCTCCCTCCACCTCCGGCCGTGTTGCCTTCTCAACTTCTTCTACTTCACCTACATGTGGATTTCCACAAGGTAATGTTATGGTGAGTAGTGTTGGTCATTGCAATGATAGTGTGCTTATCATTGATGACTCTTCATCACTATCTTGTTGCAATGCTCCATCTTTGGACTTTAACACTTCGTGCACCTTACATGTTTCACATGCTTGTGTTGATAGTCCGTGCATATCATGTAGAAATTGCTTGAATAAATCTCATAATGATATGCTTTCTATATCTTGTTGCCATGGTAAAAATGCATGTATTTCCTCGAGTTGTTGTGCTAACAATGTAGAGGAAACCCAACACTCCATGGAACAAGATGTGGTCTCAAATGGTGTTTCAAGGGATCCTACATCATCATCTATTGCTTTATGCCTTATGGCTAAGGCTTCAAAGGTATCTCCTACTTTGAACCCCTATATGTCTCTTGATGATGATGTTAATGTTAATGATGATGAGAATAATGATGAAGAGAATGATAATGTTGCATCCTTAAAAATTAAGGGGGAAATGATTTTTAAAGCTCTTCATAAAAATAAAATTGCTTGTTCCAACTTCGTGGAAATCATGTCCATTTCCATTGAGGGAAAGAAATATATTGAGGAGTTGGAATATCATCTCGAGGAGCATGAGGTCACCATTGAAAAAATGGAAGGTCATGAGCGTGATTACGCTAATGAGATTGCGGACCTCTCTCAAGCTCTTGAACTTGAACAAACCACCAAGGAATCTCTTGAGGAGACTTTTGCTATAGAATTATCTAGAGTGAAGAAATCTCATGATAGAGCTCTTAAGGTGGCCAATGTTTTTGAAACTAAAAATGAGAAGCTTGAAGTTGCGCATGCTAAACTTCTTGAGGACTTTGGGCACCTCGAAAATGGCTCAAGAGTCATTAAGAGTGAGCTCATCAAACTCACCGAGTCTCACGCACAACTTAAAGCTTCATATTCAAAAGAGCTTGCCAAGTTGCCTTCTCCTCTTGCTATTATTGATGATGCTTGTGCTACTAACTCTATTACTTGTGAAGCATCCATTTTGAAGGAGAATGTTGAGCTTCGGACTCAACTTGAGTTGCTATCTAGCAATTATGGGAAATTGGAAGAAAGTCATGAAAAGCTCTCAAGCTCTCATGATGATCTTCTATTATCCCATAATGTGCTAAAGATAGCTCATGAGGCCATGATTGCTAAGGTAACATCTAGTGAGCCTCATGTGGATACTAGCACCACTTCTAGTCAAAATACTATATTGCCATGTGCTAGTCCTTGTAATTCATCTACTCACAATGTTGGTACATCTTGTGATGAATTGCTTTCCTTGCCTTGTTGCTCTAACGATGAAGCTTATACTTCCTCTAGTACTTGTGTTGAGACTAACCATGTAGAGGAAATCAAAGAGCTCAAGGCCCAAGTCACTTCTTTGAAGAAAGACTTGGAAAAGGGTCATGAAGGGAAATCCACACTCAACAATATCTTGAGTGTGCAAAAATCCCCCAATGACAAAGGTGGACTTGGATTCAACTCCAATAAGAAGAAGAAGTCCAAGATGAACAAGAAGAAGGGCCAAGAACAAGTCAAGAATTCGGCCAAGATTGTTTGCTTCAAGTGCAAAATTGAAGGGCGTCATGTGAGATCTTGCCCATTGAAGAAGAAGACCATCAGTGACAAGCAACAAGGGAAGCGGCCACAAGTTCAATCTCATGCTCAACCACAAGTTGAAGAAATGCCTCTTCCAAAGAAAACTCGAGCTAATGCTTCTCAAGTTGAGAAATCAAGTGAGAAGAAAGTGAAGAGTAGACGTTGCTACCTATGTCGTGAGAAAGGTCACCTCGCTTCTTCATGCACTAGTGGCAACTTATCCAACCCAATTATTATTGATGATATCTATTCTCTTGGGAAGGATAAGGTTGGCAATGTGTTTTCCAAGTTTGTTGGTACTCAAAGTGGTGTCAAGAAAAGAACCATTTGGGTTGCCAAGCCTATTGTGACTAACCTCTTAGGACTCAACTTGGTTGGGGACCAACAAGCTCAAACTTGATCAATAGGTGTTGTTGGAGGTCTTTGGAGACTTGGCTACATTATGAAGAATTAAGGGGACTTCATCATTCTTATTGTCTCAAGCCAAGTCATTCGGATTATCAAGTTTCTATCTTATATCCAATGTTCCTCCTTGCGGTAACTCGTGCTTAAAGTGTTTACATTGATAGTTACTTGCCCCTTTGCATGTTTGGTTTCGTTCCTTGCATGTGTTTGTATATGTTGTGCTTCCAACTTGATTATCTTGAGCAATCAAGTATGTGTGTGTTGGTTTGCACATCATGTACGTGTGTGTCATGCGTTGAGCCTTTTGCATCTTGTTTATTTCTTAGTTGGCTCTTGTGAGAGATTAATGGAATATCCCATTATGGGGGAGTGATGTGCTTTGTGCACCTCACAATCCTATATATGTGTACATGAGTAATACCATCTAGTATTGATATTTCAAGATTATCTAGTCACTATGTGGTATGTCTTCTCATGAGAAATTCAAATTCTAAATTGTCCATTAATTATCTCTTGTTGGATCGTTATTTTGCCTCTTGTTTATCTTTAATTGGTATCACATTATGGGGGAGTAATATGCTATGTGTATATTACTAGCCTAGAAAATGTGTACATTCGAGATATTGTCACCTAGAATTGATATTGTAAATTATCTTGTTCCTAGGTGGCATGTTAGCTCTACAAGTGGCAATTTGCTTTTTGTTTGGTGTGAAGATGATGTCGGATATCCTTGCTATCTACTACCGGGAATTATTTCCAAATACTTCTTGTCTTTTGACAATTGGTACTCACTTATGTGTGGTAGAAATTATTGATCATCTTTACATTGGCCTTTGCTTTTATTTGCCTTATCTCTTGCCTAGGTTTGTGTCAACTCCCATTGTTTTCCATACCACTTGTGGATCTTGTTATTTCCTTGAGCTTTTCTAGTGATTGTATAGATATAGTGAAAGTGGTGATCCCAACTTGTGCTTTTTGTATTCAAGTGCAAATTCTCTATAATGCACTAGTCTTGGGGGAGCTATCCTATTTTATATAAAACACTCATCTTGTGATTCTTATCAAGTGTGTGTTTGTGGAAGGCAAGTCGTTTCTTTTTGTAACTTTGTGCCATCATGAAACCTTGTAGAGGGCTTGGTTTGTTTGGAACCATTCTCTCTTTTGGGAGTTTGACATCTTTCTTTTTGCGTGTATCAATGGATATCTCATTCCTTGATGTATCTTTCAATTGATATCCTCCAAGTGTTGATTTATTCATTTGGTATCTTTTCTTCACTTGGTATTTCTTTGTCATTTGGTATCGGTTCTTGAAAGTCTTGAGCATGCATATTAACTTCATGTAGTTTCCTTGGCATGCTTACTCTCCTTGACCCAATTTATAGGGGAAACTCCACCAAGTCTCAAATTGGATGAGATGTGCATGAAATTCATTCTCATATATGTATGCACATATTTATGTGGAGTTTGTCCTATGTATTGTTGGTTCTCTAACTCTTTGGTCCCAATGAGTTTGGGTACCATTTTGTTTGTGTTGTTGTTCTAGGAACAATTGGATATGCATTGGATGCTCGGCTCACTCACAAGGAAGGTGTTGTCACCATGTGCTTATTGGAGTCAAGCTAGGATGATCAATGATCTACTTTGTACCTTCAATTGGTATCGACTACATCCTTCCAATGTTAACTCGGTAACAAGTATCTTCATATACTTCATGCACACATTTCTTGCATCAACCTTGTGTAGGTTGTATCATGGCATGTTATTCATTCTTTCTTGTGATACTTGTTTCCTTTCTCAAAGCATCCCAACAATGATCTCTTGTTGCTAGTTGTGATGTCTTTGATGTTCGTGTTGTTGGAATTCATTTATATACAATAAGACCATATCTAGCCATGTGCTATGCTCTCAAGCAAATATCTTATTGGTATTGTATGACGTCCTTTTGGATATCTTGTTCCTTCTTGTTGTAACTATTTCGAGTGTACATCCTTCTTTGTAGATATATATCATCATGATTTCGTCTACCTAGAACCTTATACACTTGAGAGAAATTACATCTCTAGATGATATCCTTTCTTTCACGTCCACCTTGTCTCTCTTTTGTTATTTCTTTGGTGGCCCCGTGAAAGCTTTTGCCTTGAGTGCGTGTCGTATATCGTTGCATCTTGATGCACTCTTGTGTGGTAAAGATTATTTTCCTCATGCTTATCTTTACGAGGCTTTTTAATTGGCATCCCTCGTCTTGATGAGGCTTTCTTCTTCTATCTTCACCACGGTTTGTCACAAGCATAGGTTCTCTATATGCTTATTAGTAAGCTTGTGAACCCATTTGCTAGTTGTGTGTGGGAATGATAGGCCTTGCACCATGTGCCTCATTCTTCCAAGACTATGTTGATGCTTAATGCTCATCCGTACATTAGTCTTCTCAAGTGCTTTGCGATGACTCACACACATCATTTTGGTCAAGCCTACTCTTAAGTTGCCTCTTTTATATGTTGCTCAACCATTTGTTTGTTGCAAGTGCTAGGCTTTGTTTCCTACATGCTCACTTGCACTTGTCGTGAGGTTCTATTGATCTTGGGGGAGTGATGATCCTATTTTGTGCTCGTTGTATCCAATTACAAAACTAAATTGTGCACAAATCATGGGGAGCTTCTCTAGTTTCTCTAGAAAACTCCTTTGCTCACATCATAATTTATTTCATTCATATGGCACGTAGGATCATTGGTCTACTTGGCTCAATTGATATCCGTTGATTGCTTGCTTCAATTGGTATATTTTGACTGCTTGATTGCTTGTGTCTCTCTTTGTTATGTCCTTGTGGCATATCATTCTTTAGCAATCTTTGTGCCTCAATATAGTTTGTGTTCCTCCAAGTATTTACCTTTGGATATGTGTATGGCATTCCACTATCTTGTTGAGAAATACACAATTTATGGAGGAACACTTTTTATATTGGCCTTCTAAGCTTTTCGCCCATTTTGGCAATCGATGCCAATGGGGGAGAAGTTTCAGGGAGTTTTATGGAGAAGGTTTTCAGAGTCTTCTCCTTGCTTTGGATTTGTTCCTAAGAATTTGCATCTCATTCTCCTGCATCATTGGTTTTCGCATTGCATGGTGATGCATAATTCCTTATACAAACTCTCTTGAAAGTGATTGCCATCAATTACCAAAATGGGGGAGATTGAAAGAACATGCGGTTCCCCCATGTTTGGTTTTGGTAATTATTGACAATCTCTATGGACTAATGGTTGCCTTGAGTTATATTTGAAGGATTTGTCCATAGGCATTTCTTGAAGTCCATGTGTTGGTTTCAAGGAGTTTATGAGTTGACCAAGGTGCTATTAAGGAATTATTCTAAGATTGGTCATGTGAGTGTTGAGCTTATTGCAAGCATGTCTTGAAAAAGAAGATTGTGTGATCATTCATGTTTACCTTCAAGACATCATCCAAATGAAGAGAGTTGGAAAGATTCAAGGTTGATCAAGACTAAGTCAAGAGTGAATCAAGTTGATCAACTCACAAAGCATACAAGATGTACCGAGAGGGATCAAGTGATCCCATGGTATGGTAAGCATTGTCCATTGCGCTTTGTGTACTAACCCATGGTCTATGTGAGAGTTCTATGTGGGGTTAGGTACGTGTTCATGGGCTTGCGTCAAGAGGAAGATATCCCTCAACCCATGGAGAGGATGACATCAAGTGGTGATCGTCATCAAGATTGTCATGTGCAAGTTCAAGTGGAGCATCACGAAGAGATCAAGTGCTTGAAGCTTGCCATCCATTGTGGTGTCAATGGACTTGTGAAGATGTGCCGAAGAGTGGCTCACCCATAGTGGAGTATGAGGGAGCAATCATCTAGTCTTCATCGAGCCAACGCAATCAAGAAAGGTGGTCCAACTTGAGGGAGTCAAGATCGTCATCATCTAGCTCAAGTGGACCATGTTCAAGGCAAAGGTTTGCCCTTGATAGGTTTTCTATTTTACCGGTCTCATGGTGGTAGTTGGGAGACCGGGTTATAGGATCGTTTGCCGTACTATCAAGGGGGGCTCTCAAGTTGGTAGCTTGATCGTATCGTTAGTAGAGAGCTCAAACCATTGCATCCTTGCATCATGTTTCTTGGTTCTTGTTTGGTTCTCTTTGTGAGTCTTAGAGCTTATGGTCATCTTGATGACAAGCTTGAGTTCATCGAAAACGGAGTTCGCATGCGTCTTCTATTATGTTTTCGGTGTTGGAGGTTTTACCGGTCTTTTCCGAGGAAGGGTTCTCACCATTTTCTTATGGGCCTTTTCTAATTTGCTTCTTATTGGTATTTCTATCAATATTGTGTTAGCCCTTGTCGCTAGCTTTCCAACAAACTTGGTTTCGTTGAATTCGGAGTCCGTTTGCAGAAGTTGTGGCAGTTTTGGTGTTCTCAAAAGGCTGCAGCGGTATTACCGCGCACAGGAGCGGATGTAATTTTTTAGTACCGCTCCAGAGCAGTACTACCGTGGCTACTACATCGGTAGTACCGCTCTGGACCAAAAACTCGTCCCAAGTCCATCGGAAGTAGGCACGGATGTATTTTTTAGTACCGCCCGCAAGCAGTAGTACCGCTACCCCTAGCGGTAGTACCGCTACACCTAGCGGTAGTACCGTGAGGACAAGCGGTAGTACCGCTCCGACGGTTCTTCTGTCCTTTTGCCTCCTCGTCGTTGTTTTTCGAAGGGCTACTGCCGCCCTAGCGGTAGTACCGCTCCTTGGAGCGGTAGTACCGCTCGGTGCGGGGTGTAAGCATAACGTTTGGATTTTCCCCCACCTATAAAAGGGGGTCTTCTTCCCCGTTGAACCTCATCCTTCGAGCTCGTGTTCTTCCCCCATTGTTGACCTTCTTCGAGCTTGCTAACTCTCAATCCCTCCATGGATTCTTGCTAGTTTTTGAGGGAAAAGAGAGAGGAGATCTAGATCCACATTTCCACCAATCACTTTCTCCTCTATGTGAGGGGAACCCATTGGATCTAGATCTTGAAGTTCTTGGTGTTCTCCTTCTTGTTCTTCCTCTCATCTTCCTCCCTAGCATTAGTTGCTTCGGTGGGATTTGAGAGAGAAGGATTTGAGCACTCCATGTGCCCTTGCCATTGCATTTGGTGCATAGGTTTGAGTTCTCCACGGTGATACGTGGAAGTGAAGTTGAGAAGCTTATTACTCTCGGGTGTTTGGGCACCCTAGAGCTTGTTCCTCTTGGGTGCCTTGGCGCCCTAGACGGTTGGTGTTGTTCGGAGCTCAATCATTGTGTTGTAAAGCTCCGGGCAAGCGTCGGGGTCTCCAATTAGGTTGTGGAGATCGCCCCGAGCAATTTAACGGGTACCGGTGACCGCCCCCAAGGGTTGCCAAAGTGTACGGGTTCGGTGACCGCCCCCAAGGGTTGCCATTTGTACGGGTTCGGTGACCGTCCTCAAGGGTCCCTTAGTGGAATCACGGCATCTTGCATTGTGCGAGGGCGTGAGGAGATTACGGTGGCCCTAGTGGCTTCTTGGGGAGCATTGTGCCTCCACACCGCTCCAAATGGAGATTAGCATCCGCAAGGGTGTGAACTTCGGGATACATCATCGTCTCCGCATGCCTCGGTTATCTCTTACCCGAGCTCTTTCCTTATGCACTTTACTAATTTATGATAGCCATATTGTTTCTTGTCATATATCTTGCTTTCACCTAGTAGTTTATCTTGCTTAGCATAAGTTGGTGCACATAGGTGAGCCTAGTTGTTGTAGGTTTTGTGCTTGTCAAATTAACCGCTAGGTTTATTCCGTATTTGTTCAAGCCTTAACCGTAATTTTTTTAAAGCGCCTATTCACCCCCTCTAGGCGACATCCACGATCTTTCAAAGACTTTCTTCAAAAAATAAATATAGAGCACTAGACTTTGTTCAGATACATCATATATAAGAAACAAATGTCTAAAATGTGTCTTTATTCTAAGGCCGGACAATAGCCTCTTATCCAAAAATGAAACAAATGTAGTGCAAAGGACTCCTTGCAGGTATTCAAAGATGATTTTCTTTTTTGCAAACGAACTTCATAACTATTTATCTTCAATTGGTAGTACAATGAACATAAAAAATAATAAGTATTACATCCAGATCCGTAGACCACCTAGCGACGACTACAAGCACTTACGCAAGCCGAAGGTGAGCCGCCGTCGTCGCCGCTCGCTTGTCGGAATCGGGGAAAACCTGTTGTAGTAGACAGTTGGGAAGTTGTCATGCTAAGGCCCCATAGGACCAACACACTAGAATAACAACCGTCGCCGATGAAGAGCGGGAAGGATCGAACCTGAAAACACACGAATGAAGACGAACGATGACCAGATCCGAGCAAATCCCCCAAAGATAGATCTGCAGGAGACACACCTCCACATGCCCACCGACGATGCTAGGAGCACCATCGGGACGGGGCTAAGCGGGGAGAACCTTATTCCATCTTTAGAGAGCCGTCAGCGTCTCGTCTTCCTGAGCAGGATAAAAACCCTTAAAAAAACTTGAAGAAACATCTAAAAATGGAGCCCTCCCACTGGCAAGGGCCAGGATCCACCCCCCCATGGCCCTAAGGCCACCGAAGATGAGGCGGACCGGCGGCGACGCCAAAGGTAAGCAAAGGAACCCTAATTTCTTTGGAGAGGAGGCGACTGCGTATGCATACACCTTGTAAGTTCGCTTTCCTTAATCTCATGGCAGGCGCTATTCAAACAGGATTACAAATGACACAACTCACGTGGGGAAATCCTAAGAATTCAATTTCTATTGGTCTCCCTATTCCGAATATAAAATTATCTAGTCCTCTGACGGCTTTCACATCTCAGTTGTTAGTGTCGTCACTGCATTTCCCCCCAAAAGAGTTTGAAACGCCCCGCTTCTACCACAACCATATTTATTAAAGGCCCTGTTTGGATACTCTAACTCAGTTAGAGGTTAGAGTTAGATTCTAACCCTGAACTAACTCTAGCCAAAGAGGTGTTTGGATAGCAGGGTTAGATGGAGCGCGGATACGGCGAGGTGTCTTCACGGGCGGTGCGAGAAGGAGGGTGGGAGAGGACGAGAAGCTTCAAGGAAGTGAGGAGGGATCTGCTGCAGGGAGAGCGAGAGAAAAAGGTGTTTTTTTAGTGGTCCAAAAAGAACTAACCCAAATAAGCACCTCTTGGGTGGGTTAGATTTTTTGGATAGGTTAGATGCATCTAACCCAAACTAACCCTCCTGTTTGGATATTTTTGGGTTAGTCGAGTCCAAACTAACCCAGACTAACTCTAACTCATGGAACCAAACATGGCCAAAGTTGATGTTTGACAAGGTCGAAGTCATGAACAAACGAGTACATAACATATACATCTGTATTAGAACCATTATAAGATATATGAATTTAATACCTACGACTAAGTCGAAATCTTCCGCAATGTGATCCGGAGCATCCTATGGGCATCATCATGTCAAGAACTCCTTTGCAAATATGCAAAGGTGAATCTTCTCCTTTACACATGTCTTTTTGTCCCCTTCAAGGATAGTATACTACTTGACTCTTCATCGTGCATGTATAGATTTGAGCAGAGCTTCACTGATGATGAGGAGAAGTTCAAGTGTAAAAGAACTACTACACCATCCAAGATGGAAGCTTAGAATTGGAGAAGGAATGGCGGGAAACAAGACCCAGAAGCTTCAAGAAAGTCGGATGTCCGACCTGACCTCCTACCCAACCTCCACTAATGATTTTCGGCTCTATCTAAGTCGGAATGTCCGAGGTAACCATCGACATGGTCAGAATGTCTGACCCCAAGTTGGAACATCCGACATGTGCCTGCATGCACTGAGTTGGCCCATGGCCCATGTACCCCTATCTCTCCCACACTTATCCCTTCGTGGGTGGCACTATATATACTCTTCCCCCACCTCATTTCTAGGGTTAGCTAGAATAGAGAGAAAAGAGAGAGCTTAGCTCATCTACCTCCCCTAGTGAAATTCCTCTTAGCAATAGATCCATAAGTGGATTCAAGACCACTTAGGAGAACATTCTTCTAGGAATTCAAGCCCCCTTTGAGGAAGAATCCACATCATAGGATCATCAAGACTTTCGTCTCTCTCATGAGATCTGGAGAAGTACCCTCTCTCAATAACTACCTGTGTATCTTCATTTTCCTTGTTGCTATTGGATCTTCATGCATCCACGTACTGTTAGTGATTTGAGGAGTACTTGTTGCGGATCTTATTCAATAGAGTGTTTCCCCTTTTTTTTACATATTTTTCCCATGTTCTTCTCCATATCCACCTTAAATTCGTGAGATCAGGCAAACAAGGGTTGGGCCCTACATCACAATGCCTTCAAGAAGGAATACACTCATGCATGTTGACATCGCCACGTCCATCCGACAATAACAAGGACACATTTTTTTATTCTGATTGTCGAGTGCAACCAACAAAGGCCAGCATAATAAGAAAGACGCAAAGCCTTCAACAAAATAACTACGCATGTTTGCTGCTGCTAAGACCGATCAATAACGTGCAGAACACTACGTGGGCTTGGAATGGGTTCTGCAATCTGTTGGAAATATGCCCTAGAGGCAATAATAAAATGGTTATTATTGTATTTCCTTGTTCATAATAATTGTCTATTGTTCATGCTATAATTGTATTAACTGGAAACCGTAATACATGTGTGAATACATAGACCACAACATGTCCCTAGTAAGCCTCTAGTTGACTAGCTCGTTGATCAATAGATGGTTATGGTTTCCTGACCATGGACATTGGATGTCATTGATAACGGGATCACATCATTAGCAGAATGATGTGATGGACAAGACCCAATCTTAAGCATAGCACAAGATCGTGTAGTTCGTTTGCTAAGAGCTTTTCTAATGTCAAGTATCATTTCCTTAGACCATGAGATTGTGCAACTCCCGGATACCGTAGGAATGCTTTGGGTGTACCAAACGTCACAACGTAACTGGGTGGCTATAAAGGTGCATTACAGGTATCTCCGAAAGTGTCTGTTGGGTTGGCACGAATCGAGACTGGGATTTGTCACTCCGTATGACGGAGAGGTATCTCTGGGCCCACTCGGTAATGCATCATCATAATGAGCTCAATGTGACTAAGTAGTTAGTCACGGGATCATGAATTACGGTACGAGTAAAGTGACTTGCCGGTAACGAGATTGAACAAGGTATTGGGATACCGACGATCGAATCACGGGCAAGTAACATACCGATTGACAAAGGGAATTGTATACGGGATTGATTGAAAAGTCGACATCGTGGTTCATCCGATGAGATCATCGTGGAACATGTGGGAGCCAACATGGGTATCCAGATCCCGCTGTTGGTTATTGACCGGAGAAATGTCTCGGTCATGTCTACATGTCTCCCGAACCCATAGGGTCTACACACTTAAGGTTCGGTGACGCTAGAGTTGTAGAGATATTAGTATGCGGTTAACCGAAAGTTGTTCGGAGTCCCGGATGAGATCCCGGACGTCACGAGGAGTTCCGGAATGGTCCGGAGGTAAAGATTTATATATGGGAAGTCCTATTTTGGCCACCGGAAAATGTTCGGGATTTTTCGCTATTGTACCGGGAAGGTTCTAGAAGGTTCCGAAGTGGGGCCCACCTGCATGGGGGACCCACATGAACGTGGGTAGTGGGGGCAAGGCCCCACACCCCTGGTCAAGGCGCACCAAGATCCCACCTTAGAAGGAATAAGATCATATCCCGAAGGGATAAGATCAAGATCCCTAAAAAAGGGGGATAACAATCGGTGGGGAAGGGAAATGATGGGATTTCTTCCCCCCACCTTTGCCAACGCCCCAATGGACTTGGGGGAAAGAAAGCAGCCCCCTCCACCCCTATATATAGTGGGGAGGCGCATGGGAGCAGCACCCCAAGCCCTGGCGCCTCCCTCCCTCCCGTGACACCTCTTCCTCCCCGCTTGCGCTTGGCGAAGCCCTGCCGGGATCCTGCTACTTCCACCACCACGCCGTCGTGCTGCTGGATCTCCATCAACTTCTCCTCCCCCCTTTCTGGATCAAGAAGGAGGAGACGTCCCCGCTCCGTACGTGTGTTGAACGTGGAGGTGCCGTCCGTTCGGCGCTCGGTCATCGGTGATTTGAATCACGACGAGTACGACTCCATCGACCCCGTTCACTTGAACGCTTCCGCTCGCGATCTACAAGGGTATGTAGATGCACTCTTTTCCCTCTCGTTGCTAGAAGACTCCATAGATTGTTCTTGGTGATGCATAGAAAAATTTGAATTATTGCTACGTTCCCCAACAGTGGTATCAGAGCCAGGTTTATGCGTAGATTCTATGCACGAGTAGAACACAAAGTAGTTGTGGGCGTTGATTTGTTCAATTTTCTTGCCGTTACTAGTCTTATCTTGATTCGGCGGCATTGCGGGATGAAGCGTCCCGGACCGACTTTACACGTACTCTTACGTGAGACAGGTTCCACCGACTGACATGCACTTGATGCATAAGGTGGCTAGCGGGTGTCTGTCTCTCCCACTTTAGTCGGATCGGATTCGATGAAGAGGGTCCTTATGAAGGGTAAATAGCAATTGTCATATCACCGTTGTGGCTTTTGCGTAGGTAAGAAACATTCTTGCTAGAAACCCATAGCAGCCACGTAAAACATGCAACAACAATTAGAGGACGTCTAACTTATTTTTGCAGGGTATGCTATGTGATGTGATATGGCCAAAAGGATGTGATGAATTATATATGTGATGTATGAGATCGATCATGTTCTTGTAATAGGAATCACGACTTGCATGTCGATGAGTATGACAACCGGCAGGAGCCATAGGAGTTGTCTTAATTTATTGTATGACCTGCGTGTCAATGAAAACGCCATGTAATTACTTTACTTTATTGCTAACTATTAGCCATAGTAGTAGAAGTAATAGTTGGCGAGACAACTTCATGAAGACATGATGATGGAGATCATGATGATGGAGATCATGGTGTCATGCCGGTGACGAAGGTGATCATGCCGCGCCTCGAAGATGGAGATCAAAGGCGCAAGATGATATTGGCCATATCATGTCACTTTATGATTTGCATGTGATGTTTGTCATGTTTGCATCTTATTTGCTTAGAACGACGGTAGCATAAATAAGATGATCCCTCACTAAAATTTCAAGAGACGTGTTCCCCCTAACTGTGCACCGTTGCGAAGGTTCGTTGTTTCGAAGCACCACGTGATGATCGGGTGTGATAGATTCTAACGTTCGCATACAACGGGTGTAAGCCAGATTTACACATGCGAAACACTTAGGTTGACTTGACGAGCCTAGCATGTACAGACATGGCCTCGGAACACAAGAGACCGAAAGGTCGAACATGAGTCGTATAGTAGATACGATCAACATGGAGATGTTCACCAATGATGACTAGTCCGTCTCATGTGATGATCGGACACGGCCTAGTTGCCTCGGATCATGTATCACTTAGATGACTAGAGGGATGTCTATCTGAGTGGGAGTTCATTAAATAATTTGATTAGATGAACTTAATTATCATGAACATAGTCAAAAGGTCTTTGCAAATTATGTCGTAGCTTACGCTTTAGTTCTACTAAAGATATGTTCCTAGAGAAAATTTAGTTGAAAGTTAATCGTAGCAATTATGTGGACTGGGTCCGTAAACTGAGGATTGTCCTCATTGCTGCACAGAAAGCTTATGTCCTTAATGCACCGCTCGGTGTGCTGAACCTCGAGCATCGTTTGTGGATGTTGCATACACGTTTTGACGACTACGTGATAGTTCAGTGCGTAATGTTGAACGGTTTAGAATTGAGGCACCGAAGACATTTTGAAACGTCGCAGAACATATGAGATGTTCCAAGAGCTGAAATTGGGATTTTAGGCTCGTGCCCACGTCAAGAGGTATGAGACCTCTGACAGGTTTCTTAAGCCCGCAAACTAAGGGAGAAAAGCTCAACCGTTGAGCATGTGCTCAGATTGTCTAAGTACTACAATCGCTTGAATCGAGTGGGAGTTAATCTTCCAGATGAGATAGTGATGGTTCTCCATAGTCACTGCCACCAAGCTATTAGAGCTTCGTGATGAACTATAACATATCAGGGATAGACATGATGATCCTTGAGCAACTCGCGATGTTTGACACCGCGAAAGTAGAAATCAAGTAGGAGCATCAATTGTTGATGGTTAGTTTCAAGAAGGGCACGGGCAACAAGGGATACTTCATGAAACGGCAAATCAGTTGCAGCTCTAGTGAAGAAAGCCAAGGTTGAACCCAAACCCGAGACTAAGTGCTTCTGAGATGAGGGGAACGGTCACTGAAGCAGAACTACCCTAGATACTTGGTAGATGAGAAGGTAGGCAAGGTCGACAGAAGTATATTGGATATACATTATATTAATGTGTACTTTAGTAGTACTCCTAGTAGCACCAGGGTATTAGATACCGGTTCGGTTGCTAAGTGTTGGTAACTCGAAATAAAAGGCTGCGGAATAAACGGAGACTAGCTAAAGGTGAGATGACGATATGTGTTTCCAAGGTTGATGTGATCAAGCATCGCATGCTCCCTCTACCATCGAGATTGGGGTTAAACCTGAATAATTGTTATTTGGTGTTTGCGTTAAGCATAGACATGATTGGATTATGTTTATCGCAATACGGTTATTCATTAAAGGAGAATAATGGTTACTCTGTCTATTTGAATAATACCTTCAATGGTCTTGCACCTAAAATGAATGGTTTATTGAATCTCGATCGTAGTGATACACATGTTCATGCCAAAAGATATAAGAAAGTAATGATAGTACCACATACTTGTGGCACTGCCACTTGAGTCATATTGGTATAAAACGCATGAAGAAGCTCCATGTTGATGGATCTTTGGACTCACTCGTTTTTGAAAAGATTGAGACATGCGAACCATGTCTATTAGTATATATGCTTGAAGAAAGTCCATACAGATGGATCATTTGGACTCACTTGATTTTGAATCACTTGAGACATGCAAATCATACCACATGGGCAAGATGACTGAAAGGCCTCGTTTTCAGTAAGATGGAACAAGAGAGCAACTTGTTGGAAGTAATACATTTGATGTGTGCACTCCAATGAGTGCTGAGGCACGCAGTGGATATCGTTATGTTCTTACTTCACAGATGATTTGAGTAGATGCTGAGAATATTTACTTGATGAAACACAAGTCTGAATTATTGAAAGGTTCAAGTAATTTCAGAGTGAAGTTGAAGATCGTCGTGACAAGAGGATAAAATGTCTGTGATATGATCATAGAGATGAATATCTGAGTTCGAGTTTGGCACACAATTAAGAAATTGTGGAAATTGTTTCACGACTAATACCGCCTGGAACACCATATTGTGATGGTGTGTCCGAACATCATAACTGCACCCTATTGGATATGGTGCATACCATGATGTCTCTTATCGAATTACAACTATCGTTTATGGGTTAGGCATTAGAGACAACCGCATTCACTTTAAATAGGGCACCACGCAATTCCGTTGAGACGACACCGTATGAACTATGGTTTAGAGAAACCTAAGCTGTCGTCTCTTAAAAGTTTGGGGCTGCGACGCTTATGTGAAAAAGTTTCAGGCTGATAAGCTCGAACTCAAAGCGGATAAATGCATCTTCATAGAATACCCAAAACAGTTGGGTATAACTCCTATTTCAGATCTGGAAGCAAAAGTGATTGTTTCTAGAAACGGGTCCTTTCTCGAGGAAAAGTTTCTCTCGAAAGAATTGAGTGGGAGGATGGTGGAGACTTGATGAGTTCATTGAACCGTCACTTCAACTAATGTGTAGCAGGGCACAGGAAGTTGTTCCTGTGGCACCTACACCAATTGAAGTGGAAGCTTATGATAGTGATCATGAAACTTCAGATCAAGTCACTACCAAACCTCATAGGACGACAAGGATGCGTACTACTTCAGAGTGGTACGTAATCCCGTCTTGGAAGTCATGTTGCTAGACAACAATGAACCTACGAGCTATGGAGAAGCGATGGTGGGCCCGGATTCCGACGAATGGCTTGAGGCCATAAAATCCGAGAGGATCCATGTATGAAAACAAAGTATAGACTTTGAAAGAACTACTTGATGGTCGTAAGGCTGTTGGGTACAGATGGATTTTAAAGGGAAGACAGACAATGATGGTAAGTGTCACCATTAAGAAAGCTCGACTTGTCGTTAAGATGTTTTTCGGCAAGTTCAAGGAGTTGACTGCGATGAGACTTTCTCACTCGTAGCGATGCTAAGAGTCTGTTGGAACTATATTAGCAGTTACTGCATTATTTATGAAATCTTGCAGATAGGATGTCAAAACATTGTTTCCTCGACGATTTTCTTGAGGAAAGGTTGCATGTGATACAACCAGATGGTTTTGTCAATCCTGAAAGATGCTAACAAGTATGCAAAGCTCCAGCAATCCTTCTAAGGACTGGAGTAAGCATTTGAGATGATCAAAGATTTTGGGTTTATACAAAGTTTAGGAGAAACTTGTATTTCCAAAGAAGTGAGTGGGAGCACTATAGAATTTTTGATGAGTATATGTTGTTAACATATTGTTGATCAGAAATGATGTAGAATTTCTGGAAAGCTACAGGGTTATTTGAAAAGTGTTTTCGATGGAAAACCTGGATTAAGCTACTTGAACATTGAGCATCAAGATCTATAAGGATAGATCAAAAACGCTTAATAGTACTTTCAAATGAATACATACCATGACAAGATTTTGAAGGAGTTCAAAATAGATCAGCAAAGAAGGAGTTCTTGGCTGTGTTACAAGGTGTGAGTATTGAGTAAGACTCAAGACCTGACCACGGCAGAAGAGAGAGCAAGGACGAAGGTCGTCCCCTATGCTTTAGACGTAGGCTCTACAGTATGCTATGCAGTGTACCGCACCTGAAGTGTACCTTGCCATGAGTCAGTCAAGGGGTACAAGAGTGATCCAGGAATGGATCACATGACAGCGGTCGAACTTATCCTTAGTATCTAGTGGACTAAGGAATTTTCTCGATTATGGAGGTGGTGAAAGAGTTCGTCGTAAGGGGTTACGTCGATGCAAACTTTGACACTAATCCGGATGACTCTGAGTAGTAAACCGGATTCGTATAGTAGAGCAGTTATTTGGAATAGTTCCAAGTGGCGCGTGGTAGCTACATCTACAAGATGACATAGAGATTTGTAAAGCACACACGGATCTGAATGTTGTAGACCCGTTGATTAAAACCTCTCTCGTAAGCATAACATGATCAAACCCTAGAACTCATTGAGTGTTAATCACATGGTGATGTGGACTAGATTATTGACTCTAGTAACTCTTGGGTATTAGTCACATGGCGATGTGAACTTTGAGTGTTAATCACATGGTGATGTGAACTAGATTATTGACTCTAGTGCAAGTGGGAGACTGTTGGAAATATGCCCTAGAGGCAATAATAAAATGGTTATTATTGTATTTCCTTATTCATAATAATTGTCTATTGTTCATGCTATGATTGTATTAACTAGAAACCGTAATACATGTGTGAATACATAGACCACAACATGTCCCTAGTAAGCCTCTAGTTGACTAGCTCGTTGATCAATAGATGGTTATGGTTTCCTGACCATGGACATTGGATGTCATTGATAACGGGATCACATCATTAGCAGAATGATGTGATGGACAAGACCCAATCTTAAGCATAGCACAAGATCGTGTAGTTCGTTTGCTAAGAGCTTTTCTAATGTCAAGTATCATTTCCTTAGACCATGAGATTGTGCAAATCCCGGATACCGTAGGAATGCTTTGGGTGTACCAAACGTCACAACGTAACTGGGTGGCTATAAAGGTGCATTACAGGTATCTCCGAAAGTGTCTGTTGGGTTGGCACGAATCGAGACTGGGATTTGTCACTCCGTATGACGGAGAGGTATCTCTGGGCCCACTCGGTAATGCATCATCATAATGAGCTCAATGTGACTAAGTAGTTAGTCACGGGATCATGCATTACGGTACGAGTAAAGTGACTTGCCGGTAACGAGATTGAACAAGGTATTAGGATACCGACGATCGAATCACGGGCAAGTAACGTACCGATTGACAAAGGGAATTGTATACGGGATTGATTGAATCCTCGACATCGTGGTTCATCCGATGAGATCATCGTGGAACATGTGGGAGCCAACATGGGTATCCAGATCCCGCTGTTGGTTATTGACCGGAGAAATGTCTCGGTCATGTCTACATGTCTCCCGAACCCGTAGGGTCTACACACTTAAGGTTCGGTGACGCTAGAGTTGTAGAGATATTAGTATGCGGTTAACCGAAAGTTGTTCGGAGTCCCGGATGAGATCCTGGACGTCACGAGGAGTTCCGGAATGGTCCGGAGGTAAAGATTTGTATATGGGAAGTCCTATTTTGGCCACCGGAAAATGTTCGGGATTTTTCGCTATTATACCGGGAAGGTTCTAGAAGGTTCCGAAGTGGGGCCCACCTGCATGGGGGACCCACATGAACGTGGATAGTGGGGGCAAGGCCCCACACCCCTGGTCAAGGCGCACCAAGATCCCACCTTAGAAGGAATAAGATCATATCCCGAAGGGATAAGATCAAGATCCCTAAAAAAGGGGATAACAATCGGTGGGGAAGGGAAATGATGGGATTTCTTTCCCCCACCTTTGCCAACGCCCCAATGGACTTGGGGGAAAGAAACCAGCCCCCTCCACCCCTATATATAGTGGGGAGGCGCATGGGAGCAGCACCCCAAGCCCTGGCGCCTCCCTCCCTCCCGTGACACCTCTTCCTCCCCGCTTGCGCTTGGCGAAGCCCTGCCGGGATCCTGCTACTTCCACCACCACGCCGTCGTGCTGCTGGATCTCCATCAACTTCTCCTCCCCCTTGCTGGATCAAGAAGGAGGAGACGTCCCCGCTCCGTACGTGTGTTGAACGCAGAGGTGCCGTCCGTTCGGCGCTCGGTCATCGGTGATTTGAATCACGACGAGTACGACTCCATCAACCCCGTTCACTTGAACGCTTCCGCTCGCGATCTACAAGGGTATGTAGATGCACTCTTTTCCCTCTCGTTGCTAGAAGACTCCATAGATTGTTCTTGGTGATGCGTAGAAAAATTTGAATTATTGCTACGTTCTCCAACACAATCACCATCTCGATTAAGCTTTTTGACTTTATCACAGTACGCATGACAGATCTAGGTGACTACTGACTAGGATTTAGATTTGGTGCTCTTATAAATTCATTATCTTATTACTATCGACAAACAGACAATGTACCAGAATGGAAAAGACATACTATATTGTTTTTTAGGAATGAATGCGGATATAGTACTCCCTCCGTCCCAAAATAAGTGTCTTAACTTATTTTGGGACAGAGAGTGTAGTAGGTATTAAGGCTGGTCACAATGGGGAGGAACTTAGAGCAAGTATAATAGAGCTGAGTCAGCGAGCTATAAGGAATAAACTAATATATTTTTGCTTAGTTGGAGGAAAGAGAAGATGAGAGAGAAGGTAAGCGGACTCTTCGTGAAGAGCCAGCTCTAGCACATGCTTCTAGGCACTTTATGAGAATGAAAGGTGGGCCACATAATAAAAAAGTAGTACACTCTATTGATCTATTATTGTACATGTTGGCTATAAGATGAGATGTATATAACATGACACTGGCTTATAGCCAACAGCTGGCTATACTATTAACCATGCTCTTAGGAGTAACATCACACACTCCAATACAACTTTACTTATGTGGCACATATTTAATGAAGAGAGAGGTGCTTGTGGTAACTAGCTAAGTTACCGGAACATCACACACTCCAAGAAACAATGAGTTTATAACCTAATAAATACATCGTTGCATGACACTACATAAATGTTACTACCCACTATGAAGGTAGTAACATAGTCTAGGGAAGTGTGTAAGTTACTAGCTTATGTTCTTGTCCATTGTGACCAGCCTAAGTAACTGCAGGCACATAAAATTAAGTAGCACGGTAGAACTATTGATTGTGTTTTAGCAACACATATACCTATAATGTATCTAGCGAACGTCGCGAGTCTTGTTACAACTGAACAACTCGCCGCCTGATCCGCATCTTGTAGCCGTGTAGCGCTTGATCCGATCTATTCCCTCTTCAGAATATCGATTTTCATGCAAGTAAAACTTATGTATGTTTGATCAAGATTATAGAATAAACATTGACATCTACAATACAAAAATAACAAAATATAAAAATAATTTTCATGATGGATCTAATTATACAAATTTGGTATCGTAGATATTGGTATTCTTTTTCTAAAACCTGGTCAAACATACACATTTTTTATTTCTTAAAAGACTAATACACCTTATGTTTTGAAAAAGAGGGAGTATTTCCCTCACTATTTTTCTACCCACTTTGCTTTTTTTTGCCCCGCAATGCGTCTCCCTCAAAAAAATTCCGCCCCGCATCACTTTTCCCTTCTCGGTTTTCTTTCTGTCTCACACCGCTTCTCTCGTCCGGTTTTCTCTCTCTCTTTTTCTGACACATGTGCTCCCTCCCTCTAGTTCTTCTTGTGCTATGCTTTAGGGGGGAAATATGCCAAATTTAAAAACCTCGCTCCTTTACACACTTTTGCTATCAGGTGTAATGTGTGCGATAAACCGACATGTCGCATACTATCCTCTATCGTATGTGACGCACCCCTATGCACACCGTCGCCAGAAAATTGTCTTTGCGATAGGAGGTTTTAGCCCTGTCCGTGGTGCGAGGACCCAATCTGCACTGGTGCAACTTCAACTCATCTTCTTCGGTCTTTGATAATTAACCAACTTGCAATGGCGCGCTTGACACATATAGTAAGTGTTAATTAATCTCACACTCCTAAGTTAAGTAACACTGTAGAACTATATATTGTGAGGTAATGTATGGATTGTCATAAGGGCTTGTTTGGTTCCAATAAATCACCTGACTTATAAGTCAGATGACTTAAAACCAGTGACTTATAAGTCACGCCTGTTTGGTTGTGACCTGACTTATAAGTCACCTGACCACACCTTTTCATCTTGTTTTTTTATGTAAAGGTAATGGGACCCACGCAAAAGGGGGTGACTTATAAGTTTTAAGTTAGGGTGGAGCAACTTATGACTTATAAGTTGGGGTGACTTATAAGTTGGGTCTGTTTGGTAAAATAAGTCACTTTTTTCACTTTTCGACTTATAAGTTGGTGACTTATTTGAAACCAAACAGGCGCTAACGTATGTACCTTATGTGTTTGCAGCTACAGAGGGAATGAGGGGGTGTTTGGTTCAGAAGTCCTAGGACTTTTTCTAATCCCAGGGACTAATCAAAAAAGATTCTCTAGTAGAGTCTTTTTCTAGTCCCTGTAGAAAAAGTCCCTCCCGTTTGGTTCCTAGGGACTTTTTAGAGATTTTTTCTAGTCTCTGAGCCTAAAAAGTCCCTGAACCAGACACCCCCCGAATCCGAACACAAACTGGAAGTAGTTTATCCAGAAGGAAAATCCCACCTATACCTATACCTATATGAATTTGTCTACAAACAAGTCTAGAAGTACTACTCCCTCCTATCTAGTACTAATAAGTAACGTAGTTTTAAACTAACCTTAGTTTAAAGTTTTGATTATTTTAAGCCGGATGAAGTAATATTTTGCATCCCATCATTCACGGATGGCCGATGCACTCCATTGCATGGATTTAAAGTTGTCAAAAGGCAGACATTTCCCAAGCACGAAGCGTTGGGCCGGGGTACACGTACTACCTCTGAAAGAAACTAGTCGGCGGAGATTCGATTAAACAAAAGGTGCCGCTGGGCCTGCCTCTGCCCTGCACTAGGCCGTGTCCTCACGTTCCGGTGCCCTATGCGTGCGGGTGCCGACCTGCTCGGCTCCAGGGCAGTCAGGCTACAGGCATTGCAGTGCACAGATCTGCACGCTCGTCTTACACAGTGTCGATCAACAGTACATTTTTAAAAGTTGTATGGCGCCACCTACGTACTGTATTCTGCAGTACAGATGGAACTGGTAAATCCATGCAATTGGAGTACGGCGAAAGGGCGGAGGCTGGGAGGTTGATCTTCATCCTAGGTGGTGTTGGAGATACTCGCTGATTCAGTGGCTGTGGGAATAATTTCCCTGGTGATTCGACGGTGTTTTGCAATATTAATGGGGAAGGTGTGAGGTTCATTTGTGCATGGAGCGGGAGAGCATAGTTGATTAGAGCATCTATTGGTATATGCAAAAATAACTACATTTCGCATATCCGATGTCCAAAAACACCTCTCCAACAGATGACGTAGATGTAAAAAATATATTACATCTTTGCCTTCTGGAGATGTAAACTGCAACACCTCGCGATGCAAATTTGCATCTCCACCATATGAGAGAAAAGACGCAACCGCCCGCCAACTGCCCAACTACCGCTCAATTGTCTTCCGCGCGACCAGCCGACTCCCGCCCGCCCGCCTCCCGCCCGTCGACGCTGATGGCCCCGCCGCCGGTGCCCTGACGATCATTTTCAACTCGAGCATTCCTCTAAGCATTTCACATGTCCACCCACATAAGGTGGTGATCCTCCCAGCTCGTGACATTCTTGTTGTTTTGCCGGCTCGTCCTACAAAGCATGAGAAGAATACATCAGTTTCATTTTTTCGTGTTAGACATTGGTCAAGTGGTACAAAAACTCTCACCTATGTAGTAGCACACTTGTCTCAGCGTAGTCCAGCGGGGTGCGTTGTTGTACTCCAAATTGCTTTGAAACACGATGTGGAAGATGTCACTCAACCGCAAGAAAGCATATCAAGGGGCACCACACACGCCAAAGATGTTTGTCACAAAGGCACATATTGCTCAAAGGAACTGCTTAAGTACCATGTACGGCCTCCAATTGACCTAGATCACAACATGTCACTCGCCCATACACAAAAAAAATATTAGGAATGATGACAAAGCATTTGGATAATTACCTGATTATAACTCAGCATGTCAAGCTCGCTTATGTATGCCTTGTACCGCCCCATGGCGACGATACTCGACACTTGGACATTTGCCCATGTGTATGCGATAGTGGGGTACCGCTCCTCATCCCCATTAAAAGGCCACTCCCAAGGTTCTTCCGGAGCAATATTGACGTTACAGCCTACAGGGATACACTCCCACATCTAAATCTGTAGGGCCAAACGAAACCACCTAGACAAGATTTCGGCTTACTCCTCATACATGCTTCGTCCAACTGCACATTTGTACAAACCTTAAACGATCACATGCAAACATCTATTTCATATAACGAAAGTGCATCATAGTAAGCATTACCTGACAGTACAAGAAGGCTAGTGCAGCCGACCCCCAACTCCACTTACATCCGAGTCACGAAGAGGGTCCAAGAACATCCATGAGGCTGTGTCCCCCGTGCCATCCGGAAACACCACTTGGGCCAAAAGATTCCATAAGTAAACCCTGGCGTACCTCTCCACAACAGTCAGACTAGCATCCTCTGGGCACTCATAAAAATGTTCTTGTAGCCACGAGAACAACACACCGGATGGCCTAGGATCCTTCTTTGTTTCATGAATCCACGGGGGAGGTTCAACACCAACCAATCTTGCAACCCATTGTCACCACCCATCAGACTTCACCTTGCGGTAAGAGCCCTGCCCTTGATCGGAAGCCTAGAGATCATCGCAATATCCTCCAAAGTCATCTCACCAAGAGCAAGGTGAAAAGAGTGTGTCGCTGGCCTCCAACGGTCCGTAAGGGCGGTAATGGCCGTCAAGTTCAGCCATGATGGTGTCCCTTTAAAGTTGAGCACAAACTGAAGAAGATCCATTCTTCTAAAACAAGGCTCGTAGCGACGGTCATATTTCAGAGATTCACGCGGGTTGTGGCCCCTCAACCGAAGTATTGGAGGAACCTAAAAAACAAATGCACAATTCTGATACTTCTCTCAATTTGTCACAATATGGAAATCAAACAATGTAGATGCATAATTACCTCCCCTCTTTCCACTAGCACAACACGATGCTTCTTCTCGTAATAATCATCAAGGCCAGGGTATTTATCCGGCCCAAACATCCTACAAAATAAGGTGAATGGATTTGTTATGACATATGCTTAAAATTATGACCACATTGCATACAGAATCGTTTGAGAAACTACTACAAATCCACAACCACATTACCAACACCAATTCTTTTCAACCAAGTTTATCCCAAAGAACTTATTACAAGTAATTATGAACAAATAATCTTAGGATTCAACCTAATCCAAAATAATGGTTTATCTCTAAATCCAATATTACACAAGTTCACTAAGAATACTTCAACACAAATAGTATATCTTCTTTCTAAACATAATCAAACCCAAATATTCATCAAACAAATCACAAACAACCCATCTAAGGGTTCAACCATGTTTGAAAAAATGTATCTACGATAGCCAATCTTGACTGAAAAAATGGAGGATTGGGAGGAGAATACCTCAAGCAACTCGGGGATGGTCTGATCTACTCGTTTTGATGGTCAAAACAGAGGATTTGGGAGGGATTTGGTGAAGAAGGAGAGAGGGGCGACCGTCAGTTCTTCTCTTGCGGCTAAGGAAGAACTGCCCGACCCGAGGCTGCGAGTGGGCTGGGTCCCACCCGTGGCCCCGCGTGCATTAATTAATTCAGGCCAGCAACGCCATGGTCTCTGGCGTTCCAGCCGCAGCAACGCCATGGCTCATGGCGTTTCAGACCTGCCACGTCATCGAGCAACACGCGCTCGGGCTGACCATGGGCCAGGGCTGAAACGCGAGCCTGCTCGGCGTGTCTTTGTGGCGCGGAAACGCTCCATGGCTTGGCGTTTCTATGTCGGGCATAAACGCCGCGGGCTGCGACGTTGCTAAGAGGGTCAGGTCGTGAAATACTTTCCTATCGAGTTTAGTTTGTGACAAAGATCACTAAAGGTTAGAACAGTGATTTCGGCCGGCTGCTGTCCGCTCTACCTGTGTCGCTCCGCATAGTTTTTCAGTTCGTTTTCCACAGTTGGACGAACTAAATCTAATGGTGTGATTTCTGCGATATGTTTAAAAGTACGGGAGAATAAGAAAAATAAGCACCCACGCGTGAGGTGTAGTGAAGGCACCAGTGCCAAATTTACTGCCAGTCACTCACGACTGGATGGCCACGTAGTACCCATAGCAAAAGTAACCATGTGATACCAGTGCCACCCAAAGCAAAAAAGTAACAAAAGTAACATCACATGTCACGCAGACACGAAACAGGCTTTTGCCCTAGGCCGGCCACTGGCTACGAGCCAACGAACGCGAGGAAACATTTTCTCATGCGACGTCGAGCTCGGTCCCAGTCGAGACGGCTCAGTGCCACACCGGCGTCTCTACCTCGTCGTGGTAACCATGATTGGTGTAGTTTTTTAATCACAGCTACTAAGTGACTAGGTAGCGAATATCAGACGCGGCTACAATCCCGAACCATCCTCCCAAAGCCCTAATGAAGCTTCTCTGCATATAAATACCCCCGCAAACCTGAGCCATAAACCTCACCCCAAAGCAGTGCCAGCCTCTTCTTCCTCGATTCCCTAGTCATAGCACCATACTGATAGCTACTCAATGGCGGCCTCCAAGCCCCTTGCCCTCCTGCTGCTCGTGACTCTGTCCGCGACGGCCATGTCTGCCGCCGGTCAAGGCTGCGGCGGCCACAAGGTGACGGTGCAGAACCTGTGCGGCCACGATCTGAACCTGGGTATCGCGGCGGTGGCGGACAGCAAGGTCCTCTTCCCCAACGGCTGGCTGCTCCCCAACGGGAAGCACGAGTCGTTCGACGTGTGCTCCTGGTCCGGGAGCGTGTCGGCGCAGGGCGCCGCCGTGGCCAAGTTCCACATCGGCCACGACGGCGGGGCGTACTACGAGGTGAGCACCGACCAGGCCAACATGCCCATCCGCGTCTCCGTCACCCCGCACGGCAGCCCGCTGCAGGGGCACTGCCCCACCGCCGGATGCAACAGCGGCAACCACTGCTTCGAGCACTCCGTCCCCGGCGGCAACTGCCACGGCGTCACCGAGATCAAGATCGTCTACTACAACCCATAGATCGATCCATCCATTGCCCGCCTAGCTAGCTGCCGCACCTGCTTAGTAGTGTTGAATAATGTTGCAGCTGTTTCTGGTTAATCTGTTGTGTGTGTGTTCCAACGAGGTACCAGTAGATTGTACCGTCGTCAGTCGTGTTTACTAGTGTCGGATTTGCAGTTTAACTAGCTGTGTTTGCATGGATGTAGTATGGGCTTAGCTCAAATGCAAATGTTTGCGTGTCGTGACTTGTTGGTCCGACATATAAGTACCGATCTTATTTCTACGCGCCTAAATTAAGTACTAGCTGGATTTGCTTTGTTGGTTGTGTTGTGTTCGGCAGTTTGAGCTGGATTTGGGAGAAGGCACTTCCTGAATATGAACCCGCTTGTTAAAAATGCATTTTAAATGGTTTTAAATTGTTAAAAAATTCAAAACAATATTTCATGTGTACATGTTCGTACTATATGTGCGCGGCACAAAGTATTATGAAAAAACGCCTTCTTTACTTTGTCTACGTAAAAATGAAAAACCTCAATGCTTCTGAATAGTGTTTCAAGACACATTTGTTTTGCACGTTTTGCACATGCCAAAGAAGAAGCTATTTTCCCGCAAAACTTGTGTGCATACATGAACTTGGAGATGTATGGTTGCAACTTTTTTTCAGAATTTTTCGTATTTAGAAATGTGTTTTCAATGTGGGTTCATATGTATCCGGGTTCCTTCATGTATTTTCCTGGATTTGACCCATAGGACAGTACGTAGATCATATGTATTGGACATATATTTCACGAGGCCTATATGTCATGAAATCACTAGTTAAGAGGTACCCCTTACAAAGAGTCACCTAACTTTCTGTGATGTGTGTCACTTGTCGCAACCTGAGTGTTTTTTTTTTCTTTTTTAAGATTCGTTTATTCAAAACATTTTATCTCTAGAATCGTGCGACCGAATTCCGAACCGTTTCACCATTGGATTTCTCGCATCAAGATCTTCGAAACTAGATCGCATGTTAATCGCTTTCGACAATTTTTTTCAGAAAAATAAAAAACTACAAAAAATATCACGTAAAAAAAATCAAAATCTAAGAAATTCGGTAACCAAAAACACCGATAACAAAACAACGGAAGAAAATACCGGAGCCCAGAAGCACGGTTGCGGGTTTTCACTTCTTTTTCAAGAAGTACATTTTTTTTACCTGAGAAAACACAAGTGTGCTTCTCGCGGAAGCACATCTATACTTCCCGTGGGAGCATATATTATTTGTTTCGAGAAGTATAGTTGTGTTTCTCGCGGAAGCAAACTTGTGCTTCTCGTGAAAGTACACATTCTTTCCTTTTTCGAGAAGCATAACTGTGCTTCTCGCGGAAGCAAATCTGTGCTACCACGAGAAGTAAATATGTGTTTCTCATGCAAGCACATTTTTTCGAGAAGCACAACTGTGCTTGAAACAAACTCTCCAAATCATAGAGAAAAATAGGCAAAAACCAAAAATAAAAAAACTCATCTATATCCTAAAAACACGAACAAGATAAATAAATAAATCAATCAAAATCCAGAGGGAGCGCCGTGAATGCGCCATGTGGCGGCCACTGAAATTGTATAAACATTTTTTAAATTTTCATGGACGTTTTATGAAAACAAGCAATTATTTTTAAATGCCATGTAATGCTTTAAATGGAAATACACATTTTTTTAACCCACTGGAACATTTTTTCCATTGTATATAACTTTTTACTAAATGACAGAATTTTTTGAAGCCCGGGAATATTTCCGTAAAATGCAACGTACATTTTTATGACAAGAATAATTTTGTTACACTGTATACAACTTTTATAAAATTTCTTAAATTTGTTTGAAACATGCGAACATTTTCTCATTCACAAACTTTTTTTCTGAAAGTTATCAGCATTTTTTAAAACTATGCTAACTAATGTTTTATACTATGTCAAATTTTATTCAAATTCGTGTTTTAAATTTCTTAAGTATTGTTTTCTATATATGCATTTGTTTTAAATATAAAATAAAAGTAAAAGGAGGAAAAACGTAAATTCTTGTGATGCCAGCATGACGTGCCACGTCCTACTGGGCAGGCCCACAACCGCGCCCTGCAGGCGAGGCACCGTGCCTCGCAGTAAGCGGCACAAATTGCTAAAAAAAATCAGGATTAAAAACAAACGAAGTCCAAACAGATCCACCAAAGGCAAACAGAGAGTATCGAAAATGCCAAAGGAAGACCGAGCTTCATGGAGGCCTTTATTTGAAAACTTTAAAATTCAAACTTTTCAGCTTCAAAAAATTCTGGAAATAAATACACATATACCTAAATACATAATGTACACGTGTGCAAATTCAGGTCGTAATACATTAAAATGCGAGCTACACAAAAAAGACAAATTGGGGCCTTTTAGCATATGTACTGTTCATCTATAAAGTCCATGATTTTGGTTTTTTTATACAGCTCGCAATTCAAGGTATTTCATCCTGAAATTTTTCACACATACACTTTACATCCTTGCATACATGTGTATTTTTTCAGAATTTTTTGGAACTGAAATTTATGAATTTTGAATTATTCAAAATAAAGGGCTCCATGAAGCTCGGTCTCCAAAATGCCCTACTCAGAGAGTGTACATTTCTTTTTCGCAAATACGCAAAGCATTTCTATCTTTCCGTTGATAGAAAAAAAGAGAATGCGTACAGGTAAGGTACTCCTTGGTGCCATAATATAAAAGCGTTTTTGACACTGGTGTAGTGTAAAAACCGCTCTTATATTATGGGACGGAGGGAGTACCACACATGCACGAATACAAGGTGGCGTGAACACGGTACCCAGTGCAGACAGACAAGAGGTGCTCGACCCGAACATGCAAACAACACAGCTACACCCCAAGCTTGAGGGCAGTCTGAACCTACATGACGTCCTACATCCACTAGTCTAACACCAGGTATGTCTTGAGCACACAAGACAACGCTATCAAGAAGGACAACGACACAGAGCACCGTCCCTATCCGATCTAAAGAATCAAACCAAGGTTTTCCCCTGGTGCTAAAGGGGGGCTCAGAGAGAGGCCATGGCAACACCTCCAAGGAGGAGACAACTCTCGCGAGCGTTGCTGCTGCCAGCACCGGCAAGCCGAGCAAGAATTTCTCCCTGCCAGGGTCTTTGCAATCCCATAGCCACCGGATCAGAAACCGGGAGTCGAAGGTCAAAGTAGGTAAAAAACCAAAACCAAGAAGGGGAGCCACGCTGGACACTCGAGCCTTGGACATGACGTGCGGCAGCGAGGTTGCCGGGCTTGGGGAGGAGGCGGGGCAAGGGGGCCAATGAAAGTGCGCGACGAGGACCGACGATGTCTACATGCTAGGAACTGGAAGGGGCGCAGATCCGGGCAGCCGGGGCCGAGGTCGCCCATATACCGACAAGACATAGAGGCTGGAGGAGACGTAGCCTCCAGAGCACTGGAGCGAACTGAAGGCATGTCACTGTCATCGCCCCTCCTTCGTCGAAGTCAAGCAAACTTTGTTGTACTAGACGATCGGGAAGTCGTCATGCTAAGCCCCAAAGAACCAGCACACTAAAACAAAGGCAATTGACGATGAAGAGAAGCGTAGTTCGGAAGGATGCAACCTGTAGAGACAGGAACACAAACGAACAAACACCAGATCCAAATAGATCCACCGAAGGCAAACACTAACTGAATCCCACCATATCTGCCAGAAACACACCTCCACATGCCCTCCAACGATGCTAAACGCACCACCGGGATGGGTGCTAGATGTGGAGAACCTTATTTCATCTTCAGGGAATCTCTATCGCCTCGTCTTCCTGAGCATAAACATACCCCCTAAGAAACTCAAAAAACACATAAAACAGAGCAGGAACCCTGGCACCGTCAAGCGCCGGGATCAACCGCGCCTCCATGGCCCTAAGGCCACAGAAGGCGTGGCCAACCGCGACGACACCGGTAAGAGGTTGGAAAAACCTAGTCGCTTGAGAAGTCTCTCGTGGAGGAAAACGCCGTGCACCCTAGTCAATTTGAGATATCTAAATTGTTAATAATCAAGAAAAAATCAAAACACAAGTCGTGTTGATAATTGTGTGCAAGTCTAATAAGTACCAATCATGTACATGTATTTACTCTCTCTCTCTCCCCCTCTCTCTCTCTCTCACACACACACACAAACAGTACATGCATTAACATCAGCCCTTCATTCAATTAAAGGAGAAACGTTCATGGTTTGGTACAATTTTAGGGCATGTTTTTAGAAAGCCAAATACCCGAAGACGTCTCTAAATGGTACTATGTACTCCAGCTATTATCATTCGTAATATAAGACCAAAATGTGGAGCTGTCTACTAGTCTTTCGAACCCCAGATCCTGTTTGATGCTTCAGGCGCCTCTTAAACGGCAAATGGTAAATAGCGCACGCCCCCTTCCCTCTATATATTTAAAATGGGCCGTAATGAGCACGAATTAGAACCTCCATCTCACTCCCTGTTTTGGGAAGCTCCTAGAAGCTTCCTTGGGCCGGGTTTTCGAAAGCTTCTATAAGCTTTCAGGGCGGGTTTTTTCCCTTTCTTCATTTTCTAATGTTTTTTCTTTCTTATTCTTTTCCTTTTCCTTTTTTCCCTTTTTAAAATGCATGAACCTTTTTCTAATTCAAAACTTTCTTCAAACTCGTGGACTTTTTCAAATGCACAGACTTTTTTCAGATTCATGAATTTTTGTGATCTCATGAACTTTTTTGAGCTGGTGATTTTTTTTAATCCATGATTTTTAAAAATCTGTGAACATTTTTTTTCTAAATTTGTGATTTTGTTTTCCTCAAGATCATAAAATTTGTTTCAAATCCGGGAAACACGTGACCATTTTTTCAATTCCGTCAAACTTTTTCAAATGCATGAACTTTTATCAAATGAGTGATTTTTTTATACTCGTGAACTTTTGCGAGTTCGTGAACTGTTTTGAAATCCATGAACTTTTATTAAACTCATGAACTTTCTCGAATTTGTGAACTTTTTTCAATCCATGAATTTTTTTGAACCCATGAATATTTTTGAATTCGTAAACATTTTTTAGATAAGTGATAAATCAACGGCAAGTCATGGTCAATCCAGTGACTAGGGATCGAGCTACCTGAATGAAATTAGCCAGTTTTTCTTTTTCTTTTGTTTTAGGGAACAAATACTACTAAGTTAAACTACGAATGAATCCCTTCGTAGTTTAACTTAGTAGTATTTGCAAAGATGTATGGGCTTAGCCCAGATGCACATGTTTGCGTATCATGACTTGTAAGTCCGACACCAGGTACTGATTATTTCTTTCTTTTCGAAGGGAGCTATTGATTATTTCTAACCAAAAAGATTAGTTTAACTGGTTTGTTTGGTTCACGGTTATGTGTGTGGTTTCTTATATCACTACCCGCTGGTGCCTGTACCGTATTGTTGGTTGCGTTTCGCAGTTTTTAGTTGGATTTTCCTCACTGTGTAGTACAGTAGCTGGGCCAGTTTTTTTGGGTGGCTTAAAAATTAAGTTGCCTCTCCCCAGGTTAAAAAATAAGCCGCCCTTTAAATTTGTTGAGACTTCTAAATTAGTTATCCCATAACTAGCTTAGAAGCCCCAATGAACAATAGAGGTGGCTTATGAAAAAAGTTGGGGAGAGAGTGGCTTATTTTTTAAGCTGCCAAAAAAACTGGCCCTGAATTCACGCTCCAACCTTCAAAAGTCCGAATTATAGGAGAGGGCTAGACATTTTACTCCAACACCTGGCAGCGAAAGCGGGAGCAGGTCGTAATTAATTATTGCGTTTACTGGGGGATCGATGTAGACCGCAAAATCAGTTTATTTAATATTGCGTTTGCAGGGTCTTGAATTCAAGACCTCTTGGATCGGATACCATATTAACTTCATGCTCCAGTCAGTTGCTCCAAAAATTCGAACTATGGGAGAGGGCTGGACATTATACTCCAACATAGCTAGCCATGTATGTATTGGACTGAAGGAAATATGCCCTAGAGGCAATAATAAAGTTATTATTTATTTCCTTATATCATGATAAATGTTTATTATTCATGCTAGAATTGTATTAACCGGAAACTTGATACATGTGTGAATACATAGACAAACATAGTGTCACTAGTATGCCTCTACTTGACTAGCTCGTTGATCAAAGATGGTTATGTTTCCTAGCCATAGACATGAGTTGTCATTTGATTAACGGGATCACATCATTAGGAGAATGATGTGATTGACTTGACCCATTCCGTTAGCTTAGCACTCGATCGTTTAATATGTTGCTATTGCTTTCTTCATGACTTATACATGTTCCTATGACTATGAGATTATGCAACTCCCGTTTACCGGAGGAACACTTTGTGTGCTACCAAACGTCACAACGTAACTGGGTGATTATAAAGGTGCTCTACAGGTGTCTCCGAAGGTACTTGTTGGGTTGGCGTATTTCGAGATTAGGATTTGTCACTCCGATTGTCGGAGAGGTATCTCTGGGCCCTCTCGGTAATGCACATCACTTAAGCCTTGCAAGCATTGCAACTAATGAGTTTGTTGCGAGATGATGTATTACGGAACGAGTAAAGAGACTTGCCGGTAACGAGATTGAACTAGGTATTGAGATACCGACGATCGAATCTCGGGCAACTAACATACCGATGACAAAGGGAACAACATATGTTGTTATGCGGTCTGACCGATAAAGATCTTCGTAGAATATGTGGGAGCCAATATGAGCATCCAGGTTCCGCTATTGGTTATTGACCGGAAACGTGTCTCGGTCATGTCTACATAGTTCTCGAACCCGTAGGTTCCCGCACGCTTAACGTTTCGATGACAGTTATATTATGAGTTTATATGTTTTGATGTACCGAAGGTTGTTCGGAGTCCCGGATGTGATCACGGACATGACGAGGAGTCTCGAAATGGTTGAGACATAAAGATTGATATATTGGAAGCCTATGTTTGGATATCAGAAGTGTTCCGGGTGAAATCGGGATTTTACGGGAGTACCGGGAGGTTACCGGAACCCCCCGGCAACATAATGGGCCTTAGTGGGCCTAGGTGGAAGAGAGGAGAGGCGGCTAGGGCTGGGCCGCGCGCCCCTCCCCCCTAGTCCGAATAGGACAAGGAGAAGGGGGTGGCGCCCCCCTTCCTTCTTCTCCCTCTCCTCTTTCCCCCCTCCCAAGTCCTAATCCAACTAGGAAAAGGGGGGAGTCCTAGTCCCGGTGGGAGTAGGACTCCTCCTGGCGCGCCCGAAGGCTGGCCGCACCTCCCCCCTTAAATCCTTTATATACGGGGGCAGGGGCACCCCATAGACACAACAATTGATCATTGATCTCTTAGCCGTGTGTAGTGCCCCCCTCCACCATATTACACCTCGATAATATCGTAGCGGTGCTTAGGCGAAGCCCTGCGTCGGTCGAACATCATCATCGTCACCACGCCGTCGTGCTGACGAAACTCTCCCTCAATACTCGGCTGGATCGGAGTTCGAGGGACGTCATCGAGCTGAACGTGTGCTGAACTCGGAGGTGCCGTGCGTTCGGTACTTGATCGGTCGGATCGTGAAGACGTACGACTACATCAACCGCGTTGTATTAACGCTTCCGCTTTCGGTCTACGAGGGTACGTGGACAACACTCTCCCCTCTCGTTGCTATGCATCACCATGATCTTGCGTGTGCGTAGGAATTTTTTTGAAATTACTACGTTCCCCAACAGTGGTATCAGAGCCTGGTTTTATGCGTAGATGTCATATGCACGAGTAGAACACAAGGGATTTGTGGGCGATATATGTCATACTGGTTACCAGCATGTCATACTTTGGTTTAGCGGTATTGTGAGATGAAGTGGCCCGGACCGACATTACGCGTACGCTTACGCGAGACTGGTTTCACCGTTACGAGCACTCGTTGCTTAAAGGTGACCGGCGGGTGTCTGTCTCTCTCACTTTAGTTGAACCGAGTGTGGCTACGCCCGGTCCTTGCGAAGGTTAAAACAACACCAACTTGACAAACTATCATTGTGGTTTTGATGCGTAGGTAAGAACGGTTCTTGCTAAGCCCGTAGCAGCCACGTAAAACTTGCAACAACAAAGTAGAGGACGTCTAACTTGTTTTTGCAGGGCATGTTGTGATGTGATATGGTCAAGACATGATGCTAAATTTTATTGTATGAGATGATCATGTTTTGTAACCGAGTTATCGGCAACTGGCAGGAGCCATATGGTTGTCGCTTTATTGTATGCAATGCAATCGCCCTGTAATGCTTTACTTTATCACTAAGCGGTAGCGATAGTCGTAGAAGCATAAGATTGGCGAGACGACAACGATGCTACGATGGAGATCAAGGTGTCGCGCCGGTGACGATGGTGATCATGACGGTGCTTCGAAGATGGAGATCACAAGCACAAGATGATGATGGCCATATCATATCACTTATATTGATTGCATGTGATGTTTATATTTTTATGCATCTTATCTTGCTTTGATTGGCGGTAGCATTATAAGATGATCCCTCACTAAATTATCAAAGTATAAGTGTTCTCCCTGAGTATGCACCGTTGCGAAAGTTCTTCCTGCTGAGACACCACATGATGATCGGGTGTGATAGGCTCTACGTTCAAATACAACGGGTGCAAAACAGTTGCACACGCGGAATACTCAGGTTAAACTTGACGAGCCTAATATATAACAGATATGGCCTCGGAACACGGAGACCGAAAGGTTGAGCGTGAATCATATAGTAGATATGATCAACATAGTGATGTTCACCGTTGAAACTACTCCATCTCACGTGATGATCGGACATGGTTTAGTTGATATGGATCACGTGATCACTTAGAGGATTAGAGGGATGTCTATCTAAGTGGGAGTTCTTAAGTAATATGATTAATTGAACTTAAATTTATCATGAACTTAGTCCTGATAGTATTTTGCAAATTATGTTGTAGATCAATAGCTCGCGTTGTTGCTTCCCTATGTTTATTTTGATATGTTCCTAGAGAAAAATTATGTTGAAAGATGTTAGTAGAAATGATGTGGATTGGATCCATGATCTGAGGATTATCCTCATTGCTGCACAGAAGAATTATGTCCTTGATGCACCGCTAGGTGACAGACCTATTGCAGGAGCAGATGCAGACGTTATGAACGTTTGGCTAGCTCAATATGATGACTACTTGATAGTTTAGTGCACCATGCTTAACGGCTTAGAATCGGGACTTCAAAGACGTTTTGAACGTCATGGACCATATGAGATGTTCCAGGAGTTGAAGTTAATATTTCAAGCAAATACCCGAGTTGAGAGATATGAAGTCTCCAACAAGTTCTATAGCTAAAATATGGAGGAGAATAGCTCAAGCAGTGAGCATGTGCTCAGATTGTCTGGGTACTACAATCGCTTGAATCAAGTGGGAGTTAATCTTCCAGATAAAATAGTGATTGACAGAATTCTCTAGTCACCATCACCAAGTTAGTAGAACTTCGTGATGAACTATAGTATGCAAGGGATGACGAAAGTAATTCCCGAGCTCTTCGAGATGCTGAAATCGACGAAGGTAGAAATCAAGAAAAACATCAAGTGTTGATGGTTGACAAGACCACTAGTTTCAAGAAAAGGGCAAAGGGAAGAAGGGGAACTTCAAGAAGAATGGCAAGCAAGTTGCTGCTCAAGTGAAGAAGCCTAAGCCTGAGACTAAGTGCTTCTACTGCAAAAGGACTGGTCACTGGAAGCGGAACTACCCCAAGTATTTGGTGGATAAGAAGGATGGCAAAGTGAACAAAGGTATATTGGATATACATGTTATTGATGTGTACTTTACTAGTGTTTATAGCAACCCCTCAGCATTTGATACTGGTTCAGTTGCTAAGAGTAGTAACTCGAAACGGGAGTTGCAGAATAAACAGAGACTAGTAAAAGGCGAGGTGACGATGTGTTGGAAGTAGTTCCAAGATTGATATGATCATCATCGCACACTCCCTATACGTTCGGGATTAGTGTTGAAACTAAATAAGTGTTATTTGGTGTTTGCATTGAGCATGAATATGATTTGATCATGTTTGTTGCAATACGTTTATTCATTTAAATTAGAGAATAATTGTTGTTCTGTTTACATGAATAAAACCTTCTATGGTCATACACCCAATAAAATGGTTTGTTGGATCTCGATCGTAGTGATACACATATTCATAATAATGAAGCCAAAAGATGCAAAGTTAATAATGATAGTGCAACTTATTTGTGGCACTGCCGTTTAGGTCATATTGGTGTAAAACGCATGAAGAAACTCCATACTGATGGGATTTTGGAATCACTTGATTATGAATCACTTGATGCTTGCGAACCGTGCCTCATGGGCAAGATGACTAAAACGCCGTTCTCCGGAACTATGGAGAGAGCAACAGATTTGTTGGAAATCATACATACAGATGTATGTGGTCCGATGAATATTGAGGCTCGTAGCAGGTATCATTATTTTCTGACCTTCACAGATGATTTGAGCAGATATGGGTATATCTACTTAATGAAACAGAAGTCTGAAACATTTGAAAAGTTCATATAATTTCAGAGTGAAGTGGAAAATCATCGTAACAAGAAAATAAAGTTTCTACGATCTGATCGTGGAGAAGAGTATTTGAGTTACGAGTTTGGCCTTCAGTTAAAACAATGTGAAATAGTTTCACTACTCACGCCACCTGGAACACCACAGTGTAATGGTGTGTCCGAACATCGTAACCGTACTTTATTAGATATGGTGCGATATATGATGTCTCTTACCGATCTACCACTATCGTTTTGGGGTTATGCATTAGAGACAGCTGCATTCACGTTAAATAGGGTACCATCTAAATCCGTTGAGACGACATCTTATGAACTGTGGTTTGGCAAGAAACCAAAGTTGTCGTTTCTTAAAGTTTGGGGTTGCGATGCTTATGTGAAAAAGTTTCATCCTGATAAGCTCAAACCCAAATCGGAGAAATGTGTCTTCATAGGATACCCAAAGGAGACAGTTGGGTACACCTTCTATCACAGATCCGAAGGCAAGACATTCGTTGCTAAGAATGGATCCTTTCTAGGGAAGGAGTTTCTCTCGAAAGAAGTGAGTGGGAGGAAAGTAGAACTTGATGAGGTAATTGTACCTGCTCCCTTATTGAAAAGTAGTTCATCGCAGAAACTAGTTTCTATGACGCCTATACCAATTAGTGAGGAAGTTAATGATGATGATCATGGAACTTCAGATCAAGTTATTACTGAACCTCGTAGGTCAAACAGAGTAAGATCCGCACCAGAGTGGTACGATAATCCTGTTTTGGAGGTTATGTTACCAGACCATGACGAACCTACGAACTATGAAGAAGCGATGGTGAGCCCAGATTTCGCAAAATGGCTTGAGGCCATGAAATCTGAGATGAGATCCATGTTTGAGAACAAAGTATGGACTTTGATTGACTTGCCCAATGATCGGCGAACCATTGAGATTAAATGGATCTTCAAGAGGAAGACGGACGCTGATAGTAGTGTTACTATCTACAAAGCTAGAATTGTCGCAAAAGGTTTTCGACAAGTTTAAGGTGTTGACTACGATGAAAGTTTCTCACTCGTATCTATGCTTAAGTCTGTCCGAATCATGTTAGCAATTGCCGCATTTTATGAAATCTGGCAAATGGATAAACAAAACTGCATTCCTTAATAGATTTATTAAAGAAGAGTTGTATATGATGCAACCAGAAGGTTTTGTCAATCCTAAAGGTGCTAACAAAATATGCAAGCTCCAGCGATCCATCTATGGACTGGTGCAAGCATCTCGGAGTTGGAATATACGCTTTGATAAGTTGATCAAAGGATATAGTTTTATACGGACTTGCGGTGAAGCCTGTATTTACAAGAAAGTGAGTGGGAGCACTACAGCATTTCTGATAAGTATATGTGAATGACATATTGTTGATCGGAAATAATGTAGAATTATTCTGCAAAGCATAAAGGAGTGTTTGAAAGGAGTTTTTCAAAGAAAGACCTCGGTGAAGCTGCTTACATATTGAGCATCAAGATCTATAGAGATAGATCAAGACGCTTGATAAGTTTTTTCAATGAGTACATACCTTAACAAGATTTTGAAGTGGTTCAAAATGGAACAGTCAAAGAAAGAGTTTCTTGCCTGTGTTACAAGGTGTGAAATTGAGTAAGACTCAAAGCCCGACCACGGCAGAAGATAGAAAAAGAATGAAAGTCATTCCCTATGCCTCGGCCATAGGTTCTATAAAGTATGCCATGCTGTGTACCAGATCTATTGTATACCCTACACTGATTTTGGCAAGGGAGTACAATAGTGATCTAGGAGTAGATCACTGGACAGCGGTCAAAATTATCCTTAGTGGAATAAGGATATGTTTCTCGATTATGGAAGTGACAAAAGGTTCGTCGTAAAGGGTTACGTCGATGCAAGTTTTGACACTAATCTAGATGACTCTAAGTCTCGGTCTAGATACATATTGAAAGTGGGAGCAATTAGCTAGAGTAGCTCCGTGCAGAGCATTGTAGACATAGAAATTTGCAAAATACTTACGGATCTGAATGTGACAGACCCGTTGACTAAAATTATCTCACAAGCAAAACATGATCACACCTTAGTACTCTTTGGGTGTTAATCACATAGCGATGTGAACTAGATTACTGACTCTAGTAAACCCTTTGGGTGTTGGTCACATGACGATGTGAACTATGGGTGTTAATCACATGGTGATGTGAACTATTGATGTTAAATCACATGGCGATGTGAACTAGATTATTGACTCTAGTGCAAGTGGGAGACTGAAGGAAATATGCCCTAGAGGCAATAATAAAGTTATTATTTATTTCCTTATATCATGATAAATGTTTATTATTCATGCTAGAATTGTATTAACCGGAAACTTGATACATGTGTGAATACATAGACAAACAGAGTGTCACTAGTATGCCTCTACTTGACTAGCTCGTTGATCAAAGATGGTTATGTTTCCTAGCCATAGACATGAGTTGTCATTTGATTAACGGGATCACATCATTAGGAGAATGATGTGATTGACTTGACCCATTCCGTTAGCTTAGCACTCGATCGTTTAGTATGTTGCTATTGCTTTCTTCATGACTTATACATGTTCCTATGACTATGAGATTATGCAACTCCCGTTTACCGGAGGAACACTTTGTGTGCTACCAAACGTCACAACGTAACTGGGTGATTATAAAGGTGCTCTACAGGTGTCTCCGAAGGTACTTGTTGGGTTGGCGTATTTCGAGATTAGGATTTGTCACTCCGATTGTCAGAGAGGTATCTCTGGGCCCTCTCGGTAATGCACATCACTTAAGCCTTGCAAGCATTGCAACTAATGAGTTTGTTGCGAGATGATGTATTACGGAACGAGTAAAGAGACTTGCCGGTAACGATATTGAACTAGGTATTGAGATACCGACGATCGAATCTCGGGCAACTAACATACCGATGACAAAGGGAACAACGTATGTTGTTATGCGGTCTGACCGATAAAGATCTTCGTAGAATATGTGGGAGCCAATATGAGCATCCAGGTTCCGCTATTGGTTATTGACCAGAGACGTGTCTCGGTCATGTCTACATAGTTCTCGAACCCGTAGGGTCCGCATGCTTAACGTTTCGATGACAGTTATATTATGAGTTTATATGTTTTGATGTACCGAAGGTTGTTCGGAGTCCCGGATGTGATCAGGGACATGACGAGGAGTCTCAAAATGGTCGAGACATAAAGATTGATATATTGGAAGCCTATGTTTGGATATCGAAAGTGTTCCGGGTGAAATCGGGATTTTACGGGAGTACTGGGAGGTTACCGGAACCCCCCGGCAACATAATGGGCCTTAGTGGGCCTAGGTGGAAGAGAGGAGAGGCGGCTAGGGCTAGGCCGCGCGCCCCTCCCCCCTAGTCCGAATAGGACAAGGAGAAGGGGGCGGCGCCCCCCTTCCTTGTTCTCCCTCTCCTCTTTCCCCCCTCCCAAGTCCTAATCCAACTAGGAAAAGGGGGAGCCTACTCCCGGTGGGAGTAGGACTCCTCCTGGCGCGCCCCAAGGCTGGCCTCACCTCCCCCCTTTGATCCTTTATATACGGGGGCAGGGGGCACCCCATAGACAGAACAATTGATCATTGATCTCTTAGCCGTGTGCGGTGCCCCCCTCCACCATATTACACCTCGATAATATCGTAGCGGTGCTTAGGCGAAGCCCTGCGTCGGTAGAACATCATCATCGTCACCACGCCGTCGTGCTGACGAAACTCTCCCTCGACACTCGGCTGGATCGGAGTTCGAGGGACGTCATCGAGCTGAACGTGTGCTGAACTCGGAGGTGCCGTGCGTTCGGTACTTGATCGGCCGGATCGTGAAGACGTACGACTACATCAACCGTGTTGTATTAACGCTTCCGCTTTCGATCTATGAGGGTACGTGGACAACACTCTCCCCTCTCGTTGCTATGCATCACCATGATCTTGCGTGTGCGTAGGAAACTTTTTGAAATTACTACGTTCCCCAACATGGACATCATACTTGGACTTCTGTTTTCTTATTTTTCCACGAAGAACTTTGGACCCATTCACCAACTGTCATGGGAATACAAAAAAATTAGAGGTGACAAAAATTACATTCAGTTCCGTAGACTATCTAGAGACGACAACAAGCACTGGAGCGAGCTAAAGAGGAGCCACAGTCATCACCCTTCCCTCATCGAGGCCGGACAAACGGTGTAGTAGTAAACAAACGGAAATATCATGCTAAGGCCACACAACACTAGAGCAGCAACCGTCACCGATGAAGAGAAACCTAGATAGAAATGATCCAACTTGATATATTACAGTCCATGATGAATGAAGCTATGCAGCACTCCCTGGTCTCCACCCCACTACACCATGATTCAAGCCCAGATTTTCCCATAATCCAATATGCCGATGACACCATCCTTGTGGCTCATGCTGATATCAGGCAAGTACAACACATCAAGAACCTGTTACTCCATTATGCAGAATATACATGACTGAGGGTTCACTATTCCAAATCTACATTGGTATCATTTAACACCCCATAGGATAAAATGCAAGAGATATCAAACCTCCTGGGCTGCAAAATTGGTACTCTGCCACACAAATATTTAGGACTCCCTCTTTGCAGCACTAAACCCAGAGTAATTGACTATGTCCCTCTTCTAAAGAGAACTGAGCACATATTATTAGGATGCTCTACCCTGCTGTCCACTAGAGATAAGCTTACCTTACTCAAGTCAGCTTTTACAAGCATGCCTACCTTCTTCATGTGCACCTTGAGGATCCCCAAGACAGTGCTCAAACAAATCAACTCCTACCTCATGAATTGCTTCTGGAGAAAATTTGGCTCTGAAGACAGAGGTGCTGCACTCATTTCATGGCAGAAAGTTTGTAAACCAGAAACCCATGGTGGCCTAGTTTTGGACCTTCATGCCCATAACCAAGCCCTCCTTATGAAATATCTGCACGAATTCCTCAGCAAAGTAGATATTCCATGGGTCTACATAATTTGGGAAGCATACTATCAGAATAGTATCCCAGGTGACAAGATGGTGGGCTCCTTTTGGTGGAAAGAAATTCTCAAGCTGCTGCAATCCTTTAAGAAAGCAACAAAATGCATAGCACGCAAGGGTGACACAATTTATGTTTGGAATGACATTTGGGCTGAGATTCCGTTGAAGGAGAAATTCCCAGAGCTCCATTCTTTTGCAGTCAATCATGAGGTCACACTCTTCCAAATCCAGCAACAATCTGACTTTAGCAACCATTTCCACATACCCCTCTCATTGGAAGAATATACTCAGTACAATGTTCTTCATGAATTGGTGGCTGCCAGAGCAAATACTGATGCACCAGATGTCTGGACCATTCACTCAGCCACACAAAAATTCTCCTCCATGATACTTTACAAAACAATGAGGGGGTGAGAGCACTGCACACAATATTTTCATGATGATATGGAAATCTGCCTACCGTCTGAGACACAAAATCTTCTTCTAGCTGCTATTACATGACAGGCTGAGCACTAGGAATATGCTCAACAGAAGAAAGATGCACCTGGATGATTACAACTGTGCCCTGTGTTCTGATAAAATAGAGGAAACCATCCTGCATCTTTTTTGGAATTGCCCTTTCACTTGGATGTGCTGGAACTCGATCATACCCAACAGAAACAAAGGCATATCCACTTTTGATGAGGTCCACTTGCTGAGACGGAGACTACCACCTGACATTGCTATGGAAATCACTATCATGGGATGTTGGAGATCTTGGATGATTCGGAATGACAAGATCTTCAGAAGAGCACCACCTCATCCAGACTCATGGAAATTCTATCTCACGGAAGGACTTCAGGCTACCAGGCTTAGAGCAAAACACACCAAAGAAGTTCAGCTTAGTTCCTGGATAGTGGAGAACTTATAATTTAATTTCCATGTTTAATCGCACGGGTGTAGGACGATCATTGATGAACGCTCTTTGTTTGTACATATTTAATTTTAACGAAAATACCGTAGAACTATTGTTCTACGGTTTTGACTAAAAAAATGATCCAACTTGTAGGTAGACACGCGAACGCAGGTGAACGAAGACCGAATGAATGCAGATCCACTGAATACAAATACGAATCCCGTGAGATCTACCATAGACACATCTTCACGTGCTCTCCAACGATATTGAACGCAACACCGGGACATGGGCTAGATGGGGAGAACCTTATTCAATCTCCACGGAGCCGCATCCGCCTTGTTTTTCAGAGCAGGACATAAACCCTAACCAAACTTAAAAAACAACTAAAAAGAGCATCATCCATGCCGCCTGCAAGGACCGAGGTGCACCACACATTCATGATCTGAAGGCCACAAAAGATGAGGCAGTCTGGATATGGTGCGGACTGGATAATCGCATGTGTGCTCGAGTGTCACGAGACAAAGAGGTCGTAGCATTTGTTAAACAGCTGCACAGTATGACACATTAAAAAGACTGCTTGGTAATGGTACCTGTTTTCATCTTCCATGTGTTTGGTGCTCCGGGTTTGATTAAGCACCATATCCTGTACAATCGTGCATGTAGATGTTTTGCTAATGCTAATTGGAGAGCAGCAACCCCGGTTAAAATACCCTTTTGTCACGTGAGAATAGTTATGCCCAAGCTTATGAGGTAATATCACTAGCAGTTATAGAACTTGCCCTCAATATTTAGTTTGATGCTAAAACTTTAAAAATATAGATTTATGGTTATCTAACTTGTTGTTTGAGGCAAGTCGGTGCTTTTTACTGTATCCAAACATACAGGCAACCTGCGTGGCCTGCCAGCATGGGGTGGCCCTGGATTTTTTAGTTACATAGAAAAGTCTAGGGGAGACCCACTGTGAGTGAACAGTTTACAAGAGAAAAATTAGAAGTGGCCGGAATCGATCCTGCGACCTACTGGAAGTGCTAGCACACTGTCAAAACAACGCCCAATGACATCAGATGCTTGCAAGGATAACGATGTCTTATATACATTCACCTAAATCACCAGGGCCTGTCAGCTCTAATGTTCTATAATCAGTGCAGCCCATTATGCATCTGTAGCGACCAGACCTCAAATGGCCTGTGCTGCTGTGCACCAGTGTCATCCCTGGATCAGTAATGCTGACACGCACAGTACAAATGTAGGATTTATAACAGAGTAGCAATCACACACTTATTACATCGAAAGATCTCCAAAGAGATTAAGTATGAAAACATGGCTTAAGGCCATCTAATAACGATAACAGCGGAAGACTTGGAAGATAAGTGAGTCCATCAACTCCAGCGGCATCACTGAGTATAAGACCACGACCTAAGGCACCTTACTCGTCGTCTGAAAAGTCTGCAACATGAAACGTTGCAGCCCGAAAACGGGTCAGCACATAGAATATGCTGGCAATGTAACACATAGAGAACAATGAACAATGATAATGCTATACTATATGCATTTATGGCTGGTGGAAAGCTCTATGGTTACAGTTTTGCGAAAAGCCAATTTTATCCTACTTCAAAAGGAATAAATTTTATTTAACTATCATGGTGGTTGAAACATTGAGAAGGTACCTCCAACTCAATCCCAATTAAGTAACATCATTAACCCAACAAAATTAATTATAAGTATCACGGTGATGAGATTCAAATGATAATCCAGGTACTAGATACTCAAGTTGTCCATAACCGGGGACACGGCTAATCATGATCAGTTTGTACACTCTGCAGAGGTTTGCGCACTTTTCCCCACAAGACTCGATCGCCTCCGCTTGATTCTCGCACTGCATGATGTTTGAGAAACGGATGACCGAGACACAGTCTTTCAGAAACAATCACTCTTTACTCTGGATGGACCGGTACACCTACTTTCCCCTACATCTGCTAGTCCACCTCTTCAAGAGATCCTGTAACCTACTCAGCTATGCTAGAGCCCATAATAGCTTGTGGCTGCACACGGAAGTTTCTAGCATGAATAATCTTATGATCCCTTTGAGCCTGGGTGGCGGACCTTATACATACAGATAACACTGGGTTCTCCAGGTGCCTCAATCCACCCAGATGTGAGTTTTAGTTGCCACCTTAAGTTGAACCATTATTAAACATCTCACATCTGTCATGAATATCACTCAAACCCAATCCACGTCTACGAGCATAGCATGCAATATAATAGCAACGTAGAAGTAACTCCCAAGGGTTTGAATAGAAAACAGGTAATAGGTACTACCTCAACTACTTCCCAGTACCCACAGTTTATTAGATCCTAATCATGCAATGTGTTTGAGGAAATAGATCTAATGCAATAAAACTGGGTATGAACGGGATATGATCAAAGTGTTACTTGCCTTGCTGATGATCCGCAAAACCTAACGAGTCGAAGTAACAAGCGGCACACTCCGGGTACTCTATCGCAAACAAACAAGCATACAATCAGTACTCAACTAATGCACAGGTAAAACTCGAATGAAAGATCCAACCAGAAAGTTCAACTTAAGTACTCCGGTTTGCAAAAAGAATCAACTCGAAAGAAGCAACGAAAGTCAAACGGCGAAAGAAAGAAACTTCGTTTGCTAATCTGGATCTAGGTCAAATTTTACTGTAGCAAAAACTTGTTTGAGTAGGTTAAACGGAAAGAGAATTTCGAGACGAAACTCTAGGCGCTTGAATCGCCTGATTCCGATAAACGAGCGAGAAGTTAAACAAAATCGAAGATTCGATCAGAAATCGAATCTGAGAAAATAACGAGAAAATCCGACGAAAAAGAAAAATGGACGAACGGTTAAATAACGGACGTTCGTTAACAGAGAAAAACCGACGAACGCGTTCGTTAAAACGAACGGTTCGGTGAACGCTCGCAAAATTAGAAAACCGAAAAAAAAACCGATCTAGGTTTTTTTTAAAAACAAAAGGGTTTTTTTTACAGAAAACCGGTCAACGACGGAAAACGGCCGGCGGCAGTACCTCGACGGCGGGCTCCGGCGAGGGGCTCCGGCGGGGCGGGGCTTGGCGGCGGGGTGCGGGGCTAGGCAACGGGCGCGAGGGGGCGGCGAGGGGCGGCGGCGGCGGCTTCCCGGCGGCGGCGGCGAGCGGCGCGTGCGGGCGGGCGGCGGCGGCGATGTCGGCGGCGGCGGCTCAAGGTGAGGAGAGAGAGAGGGGGGGTATTTAAGGAGGGGGGTACGTCGGCGTGGGGAAGGGGGCACCCGAGGCGGCGGCGGCTACCGTGCCCGGGACGGACTCCGGCGGCGAGCTCCCGTGCGGGAGGAGGAGAGGGCGCGGGTGGGCCGTCGGCTGGGCCTTTCGTGAGGGCATTTTTTTTAAAAATAAGTTCCGCGGAAAATATTGCATAGAAAAATAAATACAAATCAGAAAAATATGAAATAAATTTTCCCCGTCTAGTTAGAAAATCTATAATAGGGTGAACATTTTTAAAATCAAAAATAAATATTTTGAAAACATGCAATATTTTTAATGCAATAAAATTTGCAAGTAAAATCCAAATAAATTCCAAATAATGTTTTTAACATTTTTCCTCCAGTATTTCAATTGTTTTGGAGAAGTCATATTTTCTCCTCTCGTTTATTTAAAATGAAATATTTTTCCGGAGAGAAAAATAATTAAAACCAAAATCCTCGTTGGAAAAATTAATTTGAAAAATTCTGGAAAATCCCCAACTCTCTCCGAGGGTCCTTGAGTTGCTTAGGATTTATCAAGGATTTGTGAAAATGCAACAAAACATGATATGCAATGATGATCTATGTATAACATTCCAAATTGAGAATTTGGGATGTTACAAACCTACCCCCTTTAAGATGAATCTCGCCCTCGAGATTCGGGTTGGCTAGAAAACAGGTGGGAGTGGTTTTTCCGTAGATCTTCCTCTCACTCCCAGGTGGCTTCATCCTCCGTGTGGTGACTCCACTGGACTTTGCAAAACTTGATAACCTTGCTGCGGGTAACTCGGCTGGCATACTCGAGAATCTTAACTGGTTTCTCCTCATAAGTCAAATCACTTTCCAACTGAATCGCTTCTAGTGGCACAGTATCTCTTAGTGGTATCTCAGCCATCTCTGCGTGGCACTTCTTCAACTGCGAAACGTGAAATACATCATGTACTCCAGACAATCCTTCGGGCAATTCCAGCTTGTAGGCAACTTCTCCCATACGTTCCAACACTCTGTATGGTCCGATAAAACGGGGCGCTAACTTTCCCTTAACTCCAAAGCGCTTCACTCCTCGAAGTGGTGATACTCGAAGATACACTCTGTCTCCGACTTCGTGAACTGTCTCCTTTCGTTTAGAATCAGCATAACTCTTCTGCCTGGACTGGGCTACCTTGAGCCTATCGCGAATCAACCTCACTTTCTGTTCAGACTCCTTAATCAAATCTGGTCCAAACAACTGACGGTCTCCAACTTCGTCCCACAACAACGGTGTTCTACACCTCCTTCCGTACAAAGCTTCGAAAGGGGCCATCTTCAAACTGGTTTGATAACTGTTGTTATACGAAAACTCCGCATATGGCAAATTGTCGTCCCAACTAGATCCATAATCTAGTGCACATGCTCTCAACATGTCCTCCAAAATCTGGTTGACTCTCTCGGTCTGTCCATCTGTCTGCGGGTGAAATGCTGTACTAAATTCCAGCCTGGTTCCCAATGTTTCATGTAACTGCTTCCAAAACTTCGAGGTAAATTGGGTTCCTCTGTCTGATACAATGGTCCTCGGAACTCCATGCAAACATACTATCCTGGTCATGTATATCTTTGCCAACTTAGCACTGGTGTAAGTGGTCTTCACTGGAATGAAATGAGCCACTTTCGTCAAACGGTCGACTACAACCCATATCGAGTCATAGCCTGAACGAGTCCTGGGTAATCCCGTGATAAAATCCATGCCTATTTTATCCCACTTCCATTCGGGTATCGGCAATGGCTGTAGCAATCCTGCTGGCTTCTGATGCTCTGCCTTCACTCTCTGACATACATCACAAACTGCTACATACTCCGCAATATCCTTCTTCATTCCGGTCCACCAGAAAGTATTCTTCAAATCCAAATACATCTTGGTATTTCCCTGGGTGAATCGAGTACGGTGAATCATGGGCTTCTTGCAAAATCAACTTCCTGATCTCCGGATCATTTGGCACATATACGCGGTCCTCGAACCATAAGGTATCGTGCTCATCCTCACGAAATCCCTTGGCTTTTCCTTTGCTCATCTTCTCTTTTATCTCTTCAATCTCCTTGTCTGTCTTCTGAGCTTCTCTGATCCTTTCCATCAAGGTAGACTGAATCTCCAATGTCGCTAAATAGCCTCTAGGGACTATCTCCAAACATAGCTCACGTAGGTCCTCGGCTAACTCCTGAGGTAACTCTCCTGTCATGAGGGTGTTGACATGACTCTTGCGGCTCAACGCGTCTGCTACTACGTTAGCCTTTCCAGGGTGATAATGCAATCTCATATCATAATCTTTGATGAGCTCCAACCATCTCCTCTGTCTGAGGTTTAACTCCTTCTGCGTGAAAATGTACTTCAAACTCTTGTGATCCGTGTACACCTCACAATGGTTTCCGATGAGAAAATGTCTCCATGTCTTCAATGCATGCACCACGGCTGCTAATTCCAAATCATGCGTAGCATAATTCTTCTCATGGGGTTTAAGTTGTCGTGAAGCATACGACACAACTCTTCCTTCCTGCATAAGCACTGCTCCAAGTCCTCGACGAGAAGCGTCGCAATAAACTTCATAATCCTTGCGTTGATCTGGCAGAATCAACACTGGTGATGTAACCAATCGTTTCTTCAACTCTTGGAAACTAGCTTCACATTCCTCAGTCCAATTGAATTTGGTGTCCTTCTTCAATAGCTCAGTCATGGGCTTAGCAATCTTTGAGAAATTCTCGATAAATCTCCGGTAGTATCCTGCAAGTCCAAGAAAACTCCGGATTTCTCCAACTGTCGTGGGTGATTCCCAACTTGTCACTGTGTCAACCTTGGCAGGGTCTACTGCTATTCCTTCTCCAGAAATAACATGTCCAAGGAATCCAACTTCCTTCAGCCAAAACTCACATTTGCTGAACTTGGCGTATAACTGATGTTCTCTGAGCTTCTCAAGTACCAATCGCAAATGCTCCTCATGCTCTTCTTCATCCTTGGAAAAGATTAAAATATCATCAATGAACACCACGACGAACTTATCCAAAAACTCCATAAACACTTTGTTCATCAGGTTCATGAAATAGGCCGGTGCGTTAGTCAGTCCAAATGACATAACGGTATACTCATACAATCCATATCTGGTGGTAAATGCCGTCTTGGGTATATCCTGCTCTCGAATCTTTAACTGATGGTATCCTGATCGTAGATCGATCTTGGAAAATACTTTAGCTCCTTGCAGGCGGTCAAACAAATCATTGATCATCGGCAGTGGGTACTTGTTTTTGATGGTCACTTCATTCAATCCTCGGTAATCAACAACCATCCTCAGCGATCCATCTTTCTTCTCCACTAGAAGTACTGGTGATCCCCAAGGTGACGAACTTGGGCGAATATAGCCTTTATCCAGTAACTCCTTGATCTGCTTCTTAATTTCCTCCAAATCCTTTGCGGGCATCCTGTACGGTCTCTTAGATATTGGCCCTGTGCCTGGCAAAAGTTCAATCAAAACTCAATGTCTCTATCTGGTGGCATGCCTGGCAACTCTTCTGGAAATACATCCGGATAGTCCTTCACCACTGGTACTTCCTCCTGTACAACTCCTGATAAGGAATTCACTTGAGTCCTCTTCGGCATATGCCGGGATACATACTTGATCCTTTTTCCTTCCGGGGTGGTAAGCAAAATCGTCTTGCTGGCACAATCGATGTTTCCTCCATACAACGATAGCCAATCCATTCCCAAAATCACATCCAAACCTTGCGATTCCAAAACAATGAGGTCTGAGGGGAAAACATGCCTACCAATGGCCAATGGTATCTGAAAACATCCTTGGGTGGCCATATACTCTGCTCCTGGCGAGGTTACTAACATGGGGCTTTTGAGAACTTGGGTGGACATCTTAAACTTGTTTACGAATCCCCTTGATATGTATGAATGCGATGCACCAGTATCGAAAAGAACAGTTGCAGTAAATGACTTAACCAAAAACTTACCTATTACTGCATCAGGCTGAGCTTCAACCTCCTCCACGCTCACGTGGTTCACATGTCCTTTGTTGAACGGGTTCGGCTTCTTCCCAGAGCTTCCATTGCCATTTCCATTTTGGGCTTCGGGACAATCAGTAGCATAATGTCCCGTCTTCTGGCACTTGAAACAGGTAATGTGACTTAGATCTCTCTTGGTTGGGGTAGATGGGTTGGTGCGGTTCTGTCCGTTTCCTCCTCCATTCCCATTACCATTCTTGGAGCCATTATGGTTGTGCGAACTACCTCCTCCATGGGTATGCTGAAACTGTCCTCCCGGCTTCGGGGTAAATCGTGGCTTCTGCTGGGCTCCAGAATTGTACTTCCCTTGTCCATACTTCCTCTTGCGGTTTTCAATCTGCTGTTGCTTCCCTTCAATCATGAGAGCTCTATCTACCAGCTCCTGGTAGTTGTTGAAAGTTGCTACCATCAACTGCATACTCAGCTCATCATTCAATCCTTCCAGAAACTTCTCCTGCTTGGCAGCATCTGTAGCAACGTCATCTGGTGCATAACGTGCTAACTTACTGAAATCCTCCACATACTGGCCTACGGTGCGTCCTCCTTGGCGTAGGTTGCGAAACTCACGCTTCTTCATAGCCATAGCTCCTGCTGAAACATGAGCTGTACGGAAAGCTTGCTGAAACTGGTCCCATGTGACAGTGTCAATAGGGTGCGTGGCTGTATAATTCTCCCACCATGATGCTGCGGGTCCATCAAGCTGATGTGCGGCAAAACGCACTCTTTCCGCATCTGTGCATCCTGCAGTGGTCAACTCCCTTCCAACTTTGCGGAGCCAATCATCTGCTACAATCGGCTCGGTGCTACTGGAAAACACCGGCGGGTTTAGCCTTAAGAAACGGGCTAAGTGATCAACAGGTGGTGGTGGCGGTGGGTTGTTGTTGTTGTTGTTGCCTTGGTTCTGCACTAACACTTGCATCAGGGCATTCTGTTGCTGAATCAACTGGGTGATCTCTGGCGGGAAAACAAATCCGGTGTCGCGTCTCGGAGGCATCTGATAGGTTTAGAAAAGATGAGAATTAAGAATAGAATGAGGTCTAGAGAGAAAACACTACCCATATGCTCATGAGACAAATTCAATCAATATCACTCAATCAATCCAAACAAGGCAAAACAATCGATCTAACTAGCGTTACAAAGTGCTTGAACTATACTACTAAATGGGGGAAAACTACTACTGATATGGTGGTCTACTAAAAATTCTGATCCGTTGAAGACTCCATGATGTCTGCTCCAGCTTCATCAATCCATTCGTCTTCACTTGGTTCCGAGTCGGTGTCGTCGATGATGATGTAGTTATCCGGACAAGTGCATTTGTCGTCTTCTGCTTTTGGCACTGGATTTCCCACGAATGCTCCAATCTTATTCTCCAGGTCGTCAATCTTCCCTACTAGTGCGTTGATTTCCTCCAAATAATCTTCGCGTGTAGTCTTGAGTTCTTCTTGGAGTTCCTTGATCTTCGTAAATGCCTTCTTCAGTTCTTCCTTGTCCGTGCACATCTGATTCTCCTGGCGTCGAATATGTTGGTTCTGCTCCTGGATGAAAGCTGCAATTGATCCATCCTTCTTGGTCTTGATCATCTCCCATTGCGCGTCTCGACGTCCACAAATTTGATAAATCGTATCCTTAAGCTCCTGGTGGTAGACTTCTCCAATGCGTCCCATGGCGATATGTGCGGCCATGCTCTTCCCTAAACTCCAAGTTGGTGCTTCGAAAACCAATCTCATGGGTTCCGTAATTGGCCAAACGTTCTTCCTGGAATGATAACTTGAATCTTCCAGCTCTCCTCTTCAGGTAATGTGGCGTTGTAGGTTCCGGTGACGCTTGGTATTCCTATGTTCAAGTACTTGGTGACTTCCTTCAAATGTCGTCCAAACGGCGTGTCTTCATCTGGTTGCATGAACTTGCTCCTTGCATTCGCCATTCCTAAAAGAGTAGAAAGTGGAGAGGGGTCAGAAATGAGAAGAGAGAAGTTTTCTAGGGCTTAAGCTTAGTGGTCGTGTCCTACAGTCAGCGTGTGCTCTGATACCAACTTTGTAGCGACCAGACCTCAAATGGCCTGTGCTGCTGTGCACCAGTGTCATCCCTGGATCAGTAATGCTGACACGCACAGTACAAATGGAGGATTTATAACAGAGTAGCAATCACACACTTATTACATCGAATATCTCCAAAGAGATTAAGTATGAAAACATGGCTTAAGGCCATCTAATAACGATAACAGCGGAAGACTTGGAAGATAAGTGAGTCCATCAACTCCAGCGGCATCACTGAGTATAAGACCACGACCTAAGGCACCTTACTCGTCGTCTGAAAAGTCTGCAACATGAAACGTTGCAGCCCGAAAACGGGTCAGCACATAGAATATGCTGGCAATGTAACACATAGAGAACAATGAACAATAATAATGCTATACTATATGCATATATGGCTGGTGGAAAGCTCTATGGTTACAGTTTTGCGAAAAGCCAATTTTATCCTACTGCAAAGGAATAAATTTTATTTAACTATCATGGTGGTTGAAACATTGAGAAGGTACCTCCAACTCAATCCCAATTAAGTATCATCATTAACCCAACAAAATTAATTATAAGTATCACGGTGATGAGATTCAAATGATAATCCAGGTACTAGATACTCAAGTTGTCCATAACCGGGGACACGGCTAATCATGATCAGTTTGTACACTCTGCAGAGGTTTGTGCACTTTTCCCCACAAGACTCGATCGCCTCCGCTTGATTCTCGCACTGCATGATGTTTGAGAAACGGATGACCGAGACACAGTCTTTCAGAAACAATCACTCTTTACTCTGGATGGACCGGTACACCTACTTTCCCCTACATCTGCTAGTCCACCTCTTCAAGAGATCCTGTAACCTACTCAGCTATGCTAGAGCCCATAATAGCTTGTGGCTGCACACGGAAGTTTCTAGCATGAATAATCTTATGATCCCTTTGAGCCTGGGTGGCGGACCTTATACATACAGACAACACTGGGTTCTCCAGGTGCCTCAATCCACCCAGATGTGAGTTTTAGTTGCCACCTTAAGTTGAACCATTATTAAACATCTCACATCTGTCATGAATATCACTCAAACCCAATCCACGTCTACGAGCATAGCATGGCAATATAATAGCAACGTAGAAGTAACTCCCAAGGGTTTGATAAGAAAACAGGTAATAGGTACTACCTCAACTACTTCCCAATACCCACAGTTTAATTAGATCCTAATCATGCAATGTGTTTGAGGAAATAGATCTAATGCAATAAAACTGGGTATGAACGGGATATGATCAAAGTGTTACTTGCCTTGCTGATGATCCGCAAAACCTAGCGAGTCGAAGTAACAAGCGGCACACTCCGGGTACTCTATCGCAAACAAACAAGCATACAATCAGTACTCAACTAATGCACAGGTAAAACTCGAATGAAAGATCCAACCAGAAAGTTCAACTTAAGAACTCCGGTTTGCAAAAAGAATCAACTCGAAAGAAGCAACGAAAGTCAAACGGCGAAAGAAAGAAACTTCGTTTGCTAATCTGGATCTAGGTCAAATTTTACTGTAGCAAAAACTTGTTTGAGTAGGTTAAACGGAAAGAGAATTTCGAGACGAAACTCTAGGCGCTTGAATCGCCTGATTCCGATAAACGAGCGAGAAGTTAAACAGATTCGAAGATTCGATCAGAAATCGAATCTGAGAAAATAACGAGAAAATCCGACGAAAAAGAAAAACGGACGAACGGTTAAATAACGGACGTTCGTTAACAGAGAAAAACCGACGAACGCGTTCGTTAAAACGAACGGTTCGGTGAACGCTCGCAAAATAAGAAAACCGAAAAAAAACCGATCTAGGGTTTTTTTTAAACGAAGGGTTTTTTTTTACAGAAAACCGGTCAACGACGGAAAACGGCCGGCGGCAGTACCTCGACGGCGGGCTCCGGCGAGGGGCTCCGGCGGGGCGGGGCTCGGCGGCGGGGTGCGGGGCTCGGCGGCGGGCGCGAGGGGGCGGCGGCGGCTTCCGCGGCGGTGGCGTGGCGCGTGCGGGCGGCGCGGCGGCGATGTCGGCGGCGGCGGCTCGAGGTGAGGAGAGAAGAGGGGGGGTATTTAAGGAGGGGGGTACGTCGGCGTGGGGAAGGGGGCACCCGAGCGCGGCGGCTACCGTGCCCGGGACGGACTCCGGCGGCGAGCTCCCGTGCGGAGGAGGAGAGGGCGCTGGGCGGGCCGTCGGCTGGGCCTTGGGCCCAGTCGGCGCGAGGGGCATTTTTTTTTAAAATAAGTTCACGGAAAATATTGCGTAGAAAAATAAATAAAAATCAGAAAAATATGAAATAAATTTTCCCCGTCTAGATAGAAAATCTAGAATAGGGTAAACATTTTTAAAATCAAAAATAAATATTTTGAAAACATGCAATATTTTTAATGCAATAAAATTTGCAAGTAAAATCCAAATAAATTCCAAATAATGTTTTTAACATTTTTCCTCCAGTATTTCAATTGTTTTGGAGAAGTCATATTTTCTCCTCTCGTTTATTTAAAATGAAATATTTTTCCGGAGAGAAAAATAATTAAAACCAAAATCCTCGTTGGAAAAATTAATTTGAAAAATTCGGGAAAATCCCCAACTCTCCCCGAGGGTCCTTGAGTTGCTTAGGATTTATCGAGGATTTGTCAAAATGCAACAAAACATGATATGCAATGATGATCTATGTATAACATTCCAAATTGAGAATTTGGGATGTTACAGCATCTTTGAATTTTTTTTAGAAATTTGTATGTAAATTGTGATCTCAGTAGTAAAAATAATGTTTATATTTTTGTGTGTTATAAATATTTTAAATACAAACAAAATAAATTCCTTTAAAAAATGTTCATGTATTATTTAAAAAAATACATTAAAAATATATATGACTTAGATTTGTTTTTTAAATAATAGAAATATTTGTAAATAACAATTCAGAAATATTAATTTAATTGTACAAACATTTCAATAATTGTACGCACATTTGTATAGTTCAATGTTCGTATAAATATTCATAATTTAAATTTAAATTGCTGACATGAATATTCAGTCGTGTCTAAGATAATACACATGTTTATATTTAAATGTTTTATTCACTAATCATTGTTTGTATGTATAATATCTTTAACACACAAATATTTGTACATAATTTTATTACTTATGTTTTACAAGTATCTTAAAAAGTTTCTTAAATCATTTTATTGCTTACGTTTTACTAAATATTTTTTATATGATACTCAGGAGCAGTACAGTTTTTGTGTCATACTTTTGAATTTTAATTTTACAAATATTTGTATTATCTTAAATTATATAAATATTTTTGTAATATGTAGATCATAATTTAAATACAAAATTCTAAAAAACTTAAAGGTGCAAATGGGAGGCGCTGATCGTGGACCATTAGTGCTGACAGGCCCACGTGCTTAATAGAAGAATATACGACTAGTTATCCGTTCGCAGTCTCGCCCGTGTGCTCTATATGCAATGATGCTGTGGATTCGTGGCGCCATTCCCTCATCAATTGTCGGATGGCGAGATGTGTTTGGGCTTTAGGCGACGAAGGAACTTTCGAGCATGTGATATCAAACCAAACAGAGGATGCGAAGATGTGGGTCTTCTGGCTGTTCGACACCCTGAAGGAGGAAGAGCTAGCGCGGGTGTTGATTACCATGTGGGCAATATGGTGGGTGCGGCGTCAGGCCACAACCAATTCCAGAGTCCCCTCACAACTATGGGTTTCATCAACAAGTACCTTGAAGAGCTCCAGATTGCCTCGATCAAAAGGATAGTCAATAACGAGCCACATGCGATGAGATAGCGTCAGCGGAGATGGATCCCAACTACACATGGTTCAGCTAAAATAAATGTTGATGGAGGTTTGTCGACATCGGGGGATAAAGGGGTGGCAGCAGCTAGATGCAGAGATGTGATCGAATATACCCTAGAGGCAATAATAAAGTTATTATTATATTTCCTTATTCATGATAAAGGTTTATTATTCATGCTATAATTGTATTGACCGGAAACTTAAATACATATGTGGATACATAAACAAATATCATGTCCCTAGTGAGCCTCTACTAGACTAGCTCATTGATCAAAGATGGTTAAGGTTTCCTAACCATAGACATATGTTGTCACTTGATAACGGGATCACATCATTAGGAGAATGATGTGATGGACAAGACTCATCCGTTAGCTTAGCATATGATCATTCAGTTTATTGCTACTGGTTTCTTAATGTCAAATACATATCCCTTCGACCATGAGATCATGCAACTCCCGGATACCGGAGGAATACCTTGTGTGCTATCAAACATCATTACGTAACTATGTGATCATAAAGATGCTCTACAGGTATCTCTGAAGGTGTATGTTGAGTTGGCATGGATCGAGTTTGGGGTTTGTCACTCCGTGTATCGGAGAGGTATCTTTGGGCCCTCTCGGTAATACACATCGCAAGAAGCTTGCAAGCAAAGTGACTAAGGAGTTAGTTACGAGATGATGTATTACGGAACGAGTAAAGAGACCTGCCGGTAACGAGATTGAACTAGGTATGGAGATACCAACGATCAAATCTTGGGCAAGTAATATACCGACTAACAAACGGAAATAAGTAGGTTGTCATAAAGGTTTGACCGATAAAGATCTTCATGGAACATGTAGGAACCAATATGGGCATCCAGGTCCCGCTATTGGTTATTGACCGGAGAGGCGTCTCAGCCATGTCTACATCATTCTTGAACCCGTAGGGTCCGCGCGCTTAACGTTCGTTGACGATATAGTACTATATGAGTTATGTGAGATGGTGACCGAATGTTGTTCGGAGTCCCAGATGAGATCACAGACATGAAGAGGAGCTCCGGAATGGTCCGGAGGTAAAGATGGATATATAGGACTATGCTATTTGGTCACTGGAAAGGTTTCGAAATGTACCGGGTAATCATTGGATCACCGGAACGGGTTCCGGGAAGCCCCGGGAGGTTAATGGGCCATAAGGGCCAAACGAGGGGAGCACACCAGCCCACAAGGGGCTGGAGCACCCCTCCTCTGGTCGCAGGCCTTGGAGATAAAAGGAAGGAGGGGAGTCGACCTCCCCTTGCCGTCCCTCTCCTCCCCTTTCCTTCCCCCCGAGTGCAAATAAGGAAGGGGGTGCCATAGGGCAGGCGCCCAAGGGGGCCGACGGCCACCCTTGGGGCACACCCTGGCTGCCTCCCCTTACCTATATATATATATATGAGAGGGAGGGTGCACCACACAACCCACGACATTCAACCAGCTGTGTGCGGCGCCCCTCTCCCCGGTTTCATCCTCCGTCTAGTTTTCTGCAGTGCACGACGAAGCCCTGCAGAACAAGTTCACCACCACCATCTTCTATCGGAACTCATCTACTACTTCGTCCGTCTTGCTAGATTAAGAAGGCGAGGACGTCATCAAGTTGAACATGTGCTGAACGCGAGGTGTCGTACGTTCGGTACTTGATCGGTTGGATCATGATGGTGTATGACTACATCAACCGCGTTGATAAACGCTTCCGCTAAACGTTCTACGAGGGTACGTAGACATAATCTCCCCTCTCATAGCTATGCATCTCCATGGGTGGATCTTCCGTATGCGTAGATTTGTTTTTCCATGCAATGTTCCCCAACAGTGGCATCCAAGCCAGGTCTATGCGTAGATGATATGCACGAGTAGAACACAAAGAAGTTGTGGGCGGTGATGGTCATACTGACCAACTTCTTATTTTGATTCGGCGGTATTGTGGGATGAAGCGGCCCGGACCAACCTTACATGTCCACGCATTTGAGACCGGTTCCACCGACTGACATGCAACTTGTTTTGCATAAAGGTGGCTGGCGGGTGTCTGTTTCTCTCACTTTAGTTGAATCGAATTTGACTACGGCCGGTCCTTGAAGAAGGTTAAACAGCAAACTTGATAATCACCATTATCATTTTGTGTAGTTAAGAATGGTTCTTGCTAGTTGCCCGTAGCAGCCACGTAAAACTTGTGTAGGATCGAAAGTATGTCTAGAGGGGGGTGATTAGACTACTTGACCAAATAAAAATCTAGACTTTTCCCAATTTTAAGTCTTGGCAGATTTTAGCAACTTAGCACAAGTCAAGCAATCAACCTACACATGCAATTCTAAGAGTATAGCAGCGGAATGTAAATCATTGCATCTGAAGGTAAAAGGGAGGAGTTTGGAGGGAGCAAACGCAATGTAGACACGAAGATTTTTCCCATGGTTCCGATAGGTGGTGCTATCATACATCCACGTTGATGGAGACTTCAACCCACGAAGGCTAACGGTTCGCGAGTCCACGGAGGGCTCCAACCACGAAGGGTCCATGAAGAAGCAACCTTGTCTATCCCACCATGGCCATCGCCCAAAAAGACTTGCCTCACTAGGGTAGATCTTCACGAAGTAGGCGATCTCCTTTCCCATACAAACTCCTTAGTTCAACTCCACAATCTTGACGTAGGCTCCCAAGTAACACCTAACCAATCTAGGAGACACCACTCTCCAAAAGGTAACAGATGGTGTGTTGATGATGAACTCCATGCTCTTGTGCTTCAAATGATAGTCCCCCCAACACTCAACTCTCTCTCAAAGATTTGGATTTGGTGGAAAGATGATTTGAGTGGAAAGCAATTTGGGGAAGGCTACAGATCAAGATTTTTGTGGTTGGATTGGAATTTCTTGGTCTCAACACATGAGTAGGTGGTTCTATCTCAGAAAATGAATGTTGGAAGTGTAGGCACGTTCTGATGGCTCTCTCCACGAATGGAGGAAGGGCGGATGGGTATATATAGCATCCACACAAAATCTAACTATTACACACAATTTACCAAACTCGGTGGGACCGAATAGTGAAACTCGGTCAGACCGATTCAGTTCAAAATGTGAACGTTAGGCTTTTCGGTGGGACCAACATGATCAACTCGGTGGGACCAATGTGCCAGGGTTAGGGCATAACTTGATCTCGGTGAGACTGATCACATGAACTCGGTGAGACTAATTTCAGTAATAGCCAAACTGAGAGTTGGTCAGGCAAACTCGGTGGGACCATTCGCTCATTTCAGTGAGACCGAAACGTTACGAAAAGGAAACAGAGAGTTTGCATTGCGAACTCGGTGGAACCGAACGCTCATTTCGGTAAGACCGAAACGTTACAAAGGGAAACCGAGAGTTTGCAATCCCATCTCGGTGAGACCGAGATCCCTATCGGTGAGATCGAACTGATTAGGGTTTCTGGCTATGGCTATGTCAAGTGAACTCGGTGGCACCGGATAGATCAAATCGGTGGGGCCGAGTTTGACTTTAGGTTTAGGACATATGTGGAAATGAAAGAGTGGTTGAGGGCTTTTGGAGCATATCATTAAGCATTTTGAGCAAGCAAGCCATTAAGCAACACCTCATCCCTTTTAATAGTATTGGCTTTTCCTATGGACTCAATATGATCTTGGATCACTAAAATGAAAATGTAGACTCTTGAGCTTTTGCCAATATGTGTCCTTAGCATTTTGAGGGTTCCACATCTCTAGTCCATGTCATGCCAAACATTGAACTTTCTGAAATGATCATCTTGAAAGAGTGTTAGTTTAATGAGCTATATGTTGTTAAGAATTACCAAAACCACCCAGGGATTAGTTGCACTTTCAATCTCCCCCTTTTTGGTAATTGATGACAACATATAGATCAAAGCTTCGACAAATGATAATAAGAATGTAATACATTGTCGCTTTGGGAAGTATGTGATAAGCAAGAGCTCCCCCTAAATTTGTGCATTATTTAAAATTTTCTTTTGAATGCAAATGCACAATCGATTAGGATCATGGGTTACTCTTCCATGTCACATACATCTTAGTGGAGCGCTCAAAATAATAGCATATAAAATATACACTCATCACCAAGACAAAGTGAATGATCATAAGAGATAGATAATATCATCATTCAAGAATAAACATTAAAGTATGATATGATCAAACACACGATCATACAAGTATCTCACACACATAACCATCAAGTATCATCCAAGCAAGCAAACGAACAAGGTAGCAAATAAGTAGCAGCAAAAGAGACAAAAAGAAGTAAAGTCTTGCTCTCGAAGCCTATGATCTATAAACTTTCTCCCCCTTTGGCAACAAGTTACCAAAAAGCTTGAAAATGCATAGTGCTATGCGGCTCTCTAGGCTTGATCTTCGGGAGGAGGCATGGAGAGGAGTCCAACAACAGATGCATCTGAAGAGGTTGAAGGAGCTGGTGGAGTTGCAACTGGAGGGGCAACTGAGGTTGTGGCTGCAGGAGCTGAAGTGGTAGCTCTAGTATCTGTTACTAGCACTGTTGTAGACCTCTGCCTTCTGAGCACCCTTTGATATGTGTCAGTGGTGGTCTTGTCACTCCTATCTTCAATCTCTTCTTGGATATTCTCCACTGAAGTCTGAATCTCTATCACCTTGACATCCAAGTCATGAAGTTTGGTTTCAAAGATTCTCTCAAGACTCTCTTGATTCTGAGTCAGGGTGGCCAATCCTTTCTCAATCCTCAAAGTGGCTTGAATAAGATAACCAAGTTGGTCTCGTTTTGACTTGAGCAAAACTTGTGAAGCCTCTTCAGCACTTGGCATCTTGGCTGCCTTCTCTGCTTTTGCCTTTGCTCTCTTCTCTTGAGCCTCAACTGAAGTTGGTTCTGTAGCATCCATGACAATTGTGTTGTCCTCAAAGTCAGGCCTCAAGGGAAGGTGCTCTCTGTCCAACAGGTATATGCCTTTGCCCATCTTGGAGTTGATGAGCATCTGGATGTGTGGATCATACCCACATGATCTCTTCTGATCAGCAGCTGTCCTCTTGATTGTCTCTACAATCAGTGTCATCACCTTGAACTTCTCAGGCACATCAAACATATGCAGCAAATTGATGGAATGTCCTCTTATCATCCTATCATCACCAGACTTGGACAACAATGTGTGCCTCAGAATAGTGTTGATTGTGGGCAGTCCTGACAGGAGATAATAGACAGAGCCAAACTTGTGATGTTCCAAGGATGCATCTGGAATCTCTTTGTACATATGTCACATGGAGTTGTGTCCTTCCTAGGCTTTGCATACACATCTGTATCATCCTCATGCTCTTCAGGGGCATTGATTAGCTTTGCCCACTCAACAATGGTAGACTGGTACCTTGTACCTTCAGTCATCCAAGCAATCCTTCCATCTGGATAGAAATGAGCTGTTGAACAAAACTGCATGATAAGCTCATCATTCCACTTGGTCAATTTCTGACGCACAAAGGCATCAAATCCATTCATTCTGAAGCTCTCATGAACTCCAGGAAAGTGGTCTTCATTTTCATCAATATATTCCCAATCAACCCACTTCATGTCACTGACTATGGACTTCTTATCTAGGAGTACAGTCTCATAGAAGTCCTGTTGTTCCTTGGTGTGGAACCTCTAGTCTACAGTAGTTCTCCTTCTTGCAGCATAGGGATCTGACTGTCTCTAGAGTCTGAGACCTGCATCCTTTCTGATCTTCATGTTTTCTACCACTGGATGTGTATCATCATGATCTGGGATCTTGGGTTTCAACTTTCTGAGCACTTGGGCTTCCTCTTCCTCTTCTATTTCAGGCACTGGGGCCTTGTTCTTTTTAGTAGTTGGTATATTGCTGGTGCTTCTCTTTGGTGCAGACTTGCTGGCTTGAGAAGTAGCTTTGGGGACAGTCTTGGGATTTGAAGGAGTAGCCCCAGACTTGATGGCATGCCCCATCAGCTTCTGAGCTTTAGGTGCTGGTGCAACATCCTGTTCTTCATCTTCTTCCTCATCAGATGAGTGCCTCTCAAATTCTGCCATTGGATCAACTCGCTTGCACCATCTCCCTCTCTTCCTTTCTTTCTTTTTCTTGCCCTCACTAGCAGCCTCTCCAACAGTTGATTTGGAGGCTTCAAGAGTTCAGGCTCTGGCTTTGGACATGCGCACTCTCTTGGCAGGAGCCTTCTTGTTCAGACCAGGCTTAGTTGAAGTAGGTGTGCCAAATTCCTTCTTGACAACTGTCTTCTTGGAGCTGACTTCTTCTTCAGCAGCAACATAGTCTTCATCCTCTGAATCAGAGTTTCTCTTTCTCCTTGTTCTTGTTGCTGCCTTGGGCAAGTTGCTTGGGGTGCTTCTGCTACCCTCATCATAACTGCCAAAGGGACTAGTGCCCTCACTCAGGCTAACTTCTCCTCAGACTTGTTCTGGCTATCACTTTGATCAGACATTGTCGACACTGCAAACTAAAAGCCGACCCTGTGAATAGATGTTGATGAGATAGAGTGGATGAGCATCACAAAGTGCAGAGATTTTGCAAAACAATTGAGTCAAAAACTTAGTTTTAGTTTTCCACAGAAAGCATTTCGGAGCTACCGATTTGTTAAACTTGGTGACACCGAAGCAATATTAGAGTCTGAACTAGTGAGATCGGTCAGACCGAGACATAGTTCGGTGACTCCGAGATTGCTAGTGTTTCACTCAGAGTTGAACTCGGTCACACCGATTTGCAAGTTTCGGTCAGACCGAAAGTTACAAGTGCAATGGCCTAAGCCAAATCGGTGAAACCGATTTCTACAACTCGGTCGGTCCAAGATGAATTCGGCGGAAACCTAACCCTAAATTTTCAAATCAAATCAAATCTAAAGGAATTTTTTATTGGATAGATTACTCTCATACGTGGTACGAATCATGGCATTGACTTTGTGCTAAGAATTGGAGGTAAAGATTGCACAAAGGATCGAACTCATACCCTAACTTGGCGATGAGCTTGCTACGGCGGCAACGGCGGTGAAGATTCCCGTTGACGGTGACGGAGACCAGCGGCAGGAGGTCGTTGGCGAGGAGAGGACGATCCGGAGACCCGAGTTGGCAGAGCAGGATACGCGCGGGCAAATGGTTTCGAAGAAATTTCCAAAATTTGACCCGTGGGTATTTATATCCTGACCCTGTCGGTGTGACCGAGTGGAACGAGTCGGTGGCACCAAGATGCAGAATCGCAAGCGGTTACTGCAACTCGGTGTGACCGAATTGTTCTAATCAGTTGCACCGAGATTGAAAACCTAGATGAACTCTGTGAACTCGGTATGACCGAAAGGAATGAATCGGTCAGACCGAAATACACAGAGAGGTTTTGGAAGTTTAAGTCTATGATGAATCGGTGACTCCGAGTGCTCCTCACCGAGAGGGTTCGAATCCGACTTGATTAAACTTTGTGATGTAGCATGAATAGAGTTTGAGAAGAGAAAAGCATAGATAACTAGAGGAAGTTCTTAGGCATTCTTGTCCATCCATTTGGCAAAAGAAAAAGATCCAAACAATCAAAGCAACAAATGGATGTCCTTGAATGAGAAAAATATGCAATCAACATGCTCACACAATAAGATGGCAAATGAAATATGTGGCAAAGCATGCAAAAATACTCTAGCATCTATCAAGCAATTGGCGATGACTAGGTCATCTATATATGAGTATATTGACTGAGGAGTCAAATGAGAACAATTGATCATAGGTCATACTCATCGTTTAAGCACAAGTGGGGTTACCACTTCTACATAAAGCATTGTTGCGTTCACACCATTAGAGTTGCTTTAGCTCAATTCTTAGAGTAAAGCTCCCCCTAGATGTGATATCCCCCCTAAGGCTTTGTTCGTTTACACCTCTTCCCACAGGGATTGGAGGGGATTTGGGGGGATTTGACTTGTAGGAGATCTAATCCCCCCCTCAATCCCTGCCAAACCTCTTCAATTCCCTGTGAACCGAACGTAGCCTAAGAGGGACGAACTAACCTTGGTTTTGTTGATGATGACTTCATGTAGATGTTGAAGATGTGGATGCTCAATGTTGATGTAGATCATTTGGAGCAATCCATTGGAGTGAGTTGCACTTTCAATACCTACATGGGTTAGTCCCACAAGGAACAAACAAGGATATCCATAGACATAGAGTGAAGTACACACAAGATGATGTCCATGAAAGCAATAGGTTACCTTGTCCCTTGTCTTACCAACAACAGGGTTTGTGACTCCTTGAACTAGTGCAAGATGTGGAGGTTGATTGCACTTGTTCTCGCCAAAATGATATGAGTGAAATATGTTGGCGGAGTCACCCTCAAGAACTCTCTAGTTCTTCTTCTTCTTCGAGATCCACATCAACTTGACGGGAATCCTTGGAGTTGTAGTCGTACTTGATGAAGTAGAACTTGATGTAGTCTTGGGAACCCACTTGACCAAGGCCTTAGGAGCTTCTTCAAATGCATCAATCTCCTCTTGAAGCTTGTTCTTGCCTTTTTGCTAGTGGTCTTGTGGTGAAAGATCATCTTGAGCTTGTGTCCCCTTGAAGGAAGTAGGATCATGTTGGGAAACGTAGTAATTTCAAAAAAAATTCCTACGCACACGCAAGATCATGGTGATGCATAGCAACGAGAGGGGAGAGTGTTGTCCACGTATCCTCGTAGACCGACAGCGGAAGCGTTATCACAACGCGGTTGATGTAGTCGAACGTCTTCACGATCCGACCGATCAAGTACCGAACGCACGGCACCTCCGAAGTTCTACACACGTTCAGCTCGATGACGTCCCTCGAACTCCGATCCAGCCGAGTGTTGAGGGAGAGTTTCGTCAGCACGACGGCGTGGTGACGATGATGATGTTCCACCGACGCAGGGCTTCGCCTAAGCTTCGCGACGGTATTATCGAGGTGTAATCTGGTGGAGGGGGGCACCGCACACGGCTAAAATATCGTATATCAAGTGTGTTCTTAGGTGCCCCCCTGCCCCCGTATATAAAGGAGCAAGGGGGAGGCCGGCTGCCTATGGGGCGCGCCAAGGAGAGGGGGGAGTCCTCCTCCTAGTAGGAGTAGGACTCCCCTTTCCTAGTCCTACTAGGAAAAGAAGGGGGGAAGGAAAGAGAGGGAGAGGGAGAGGGAAAGGGGGCTGCGCCCCCCTCTCCTAGTCCAACTAGGACTCCTCTGGGAGGGGGCGCACCACCTCCTGGCTGCTGCCCTCTCTCTCCCCTCAAGGCCCACTAAGGCCCAATACTTCCCCGGGGGGTTCCGGTAACCCTCCGGCACTCCGGTTTAATCCGAAACTTCTCCGGAACACTTCCGGTGTCCGAATATAGTCGTCCAATATATCAATCTTTACGTCTCGACCATTTCGAGACTCCTCGTCATGTCCGTGATCACATCCGGGACTCCGAACAACCTTCGGTACATCAAATCATATAAACTCATAATAAAACTGTCATCGTAACTTTAAGCGTGCGGACCCTTTGGGTTCGAGAACTATGTAGACATGACCGAGACACCTCTCCGGTCAATAACCAATAGCGGGACCTGGATGCCCATATTGGCTCCTACATATTCTACGAAGATCTTTATCGGTCAGACCGCATAACAACATACGTTGTTCCCTTTGTCATCGGTATGTTACTTGCCCGAGATTCGATCGTCGGTATCTCGATACCTAGTTCAATCTCGTTACCGGCAAGTCTCTTTACTCGTTCCGTAATACATCATCCCGTAACTAACTCATTAGTCACAATGCTTGCAAGGCTTATAGTGATGTGCATTACCGAGTGGGCCCTGAGATACCTCTCCGACAATCGGAGTGACAAATCCTAATCTCGAAATACGCCAACCCAACAAGTACCTTTGGAGACACCTGTAGAGCACCTTTATAATCACCCAGTTACGTTGTGACGTTTGGTAGCACACAAAGTGTTCCTCCGGTAAACGGGAGTTGCATAATCTCATAGTCATAGGAACATGTATAAGTCATGAAGAAAGCAATAGCAACATACTAAACGATCGGGTGCTAAGCTAATGTAATGGGTCATGTCAATCACGTCATTCTCCTAATGAGGTGATCCCGTTAATCAAATGACAACTCATGTCTATGGCTAGGAAACATAACCATCTTTGATTAACGAACTAGTCAAGTAGAGGCATACTAGTGACACTTTGTTTGTCTATGTATTCACACATGTATTATGTTTCCAGTTAATACAATTCTAGCATGAATAATAAACATTTATCATGATATAAGGAAATATATAATACTTTATTATTGCCTCTAGGGCATATTTCCTTCAGTCTCCCACTTGCACTAGAGTCAATAATCTAGATTACATAGTAATGATTCTTACACCCATGGAGTCTTGGTGCTGATCATGTTTTGCTCGTGGAAGAGGCTTAGTCAACGGATCTGCTACATTCAGATCCGTATGTATCTTGCAAATTTCTATGTCTCCCACCTGGACTAAATCCCGGATGGAATTGAAGCGTCTTCTGATGTGCTTGGTTCTCTTGTGAAATCTGGATTCCTTTGCTAAGGCAATTGCACCAGTATTATCACAAAAGATTTTCATTGGTCCCGATGTACTAGGTATGACACCTAGATCGGTTATGAACTCCTTCATCCAGACTCCTTCATTCGCTGCTTCCGAAGCAGCTATGTATTCCGCTTCACACGTAGATCCCGCCACGACACTTTGCTTGGAACTGCACCAACTGACAGCTCCACCGTTCAATGTAAATACGTATCCGGTTTGCGATTTCGAATCGTCCGGATCAGTGTCAAAGCTTGCATCAACGTAACCATTTACGATGAGCTCTTTGTCACCTCCATATACGAGAAACATATCCTTAGTCCTTTTCAGGTATTTCAGGATGTTCTTGACCGCTGTCCAGTGATCCACTCCTGGATTACTTTGGTACCTCCCTGCTAAACTTATAGCCAGGGACACATCAGGTCTGGTACACAGCATTGCATACATGATAGAGCCTATGGCTGAAGCATAGGGAACATCTTTCATCTTCTCTCTATCTTCTGCAGTGGTCGGGCATTGAGTCTTACTCAATCTCACACCTTGTAGTACAGGCAAGAACCCTTTCTTTGCTTGATCCATTTTGAACTTCTTCAAAACTTTGTCAAGGTATGTGCTTTGTGAAAGTCCAATTAAGCGCCTTGATCTATCTCTATAGATCTTAATGCCTAATATATATGCAGCTTCACCGAGGTCTTTCATTGAAAAACTCTTATTCAAGTATCCCTTTATGCTATCCAGAAATTCAATATCATTTCCAATCAGTAATATGTCATCCACATATAATATCAGAAATGCTATCGAGCTCCCACTCACTTTCTTGTAAATACAGGCTTCTCCAAAAGTCTGTATAAAACCAAATGCTTTGATCACACTATCAAAGCGTTTATTCCAACTCCGAGAGGCTTGCACCAGTCCATAAATGGATCGCTGGAGCTTGCACACTTTGTTAGCTCCCTTTGGATCGACAAAACCTTCCGGTTGTATCATATACAACTCTTCTTCCAGAAATCCATTCAGGAACGCAGTTTTGACATCCATTTGCCAAATTTCATAATCATAAAATGCGGCAATTGCTAACATGATTCGGACAGACTTAAGCATCGCTACGGGTGAGAAGGTCTCATCGTAGTCAATTCCTTGAACTTGTCGAAAACCTTTCGCAACAAGTCGAGCTTTATAGATAGTAACATTACCATCAGCGTCAGTCTTCTTCTTGAAGATCCATTTATTTTCAATGGCTTGCCGACCATCGGGCAAGTCAACCAAAGTCCATACTTTGTTCTCATACATGGATCCCATCTCGGATTTCATGGCTTCAAGCCATTTTTCGGAATCTGGGCTCACCATCGCTTCTTCATAGTTCGTAGGTTCGCCATGGTCTAGTAACATGACCTCCAGAACAGGATTACCGTACCACTCTGGTGCGGATCTTGATCTAGTTGACCTACGAAGTTCAGTAATAACTTGATCTGAAGTTTCATGATCATTATCATTAACTTCCTCACTACTTGGTGTAGGTGTCGCAGAAACTGATCTCTGCGATGATCTACTTTCCAATAAGGGAGCAGGTATAGTTACCTCATCAAGTTCTACTTTCCTCCCACTCACATCTTTCGAGAGAAACTCCTTCTCCAGAAAGGATCCATTTCTAGCAACAAATATCTTGCCTTCGGATCTGTGATAGAAGGTGTACCCAACGGTCTCCTTTGGGTATCCTATGAAGACACATTTCTCCGATTTAGGCTCGAGCTTATCAGGTTGAAGTTTCTTCACATAAGCATCGCAACCCCAAACTTTAAGATACGACAACTTTGGTTTCTTGCCAAACCATAGTTCAAAAGGCGTCGTCTCAACGGATTTCGATGGTGTCCTATTTAGAGTGAATGCAGCCGTCTCTAAAGCATAACCCCAAAACGATAGCGGTAAATCAGTAAGAGACATCATAGATCGCACCATATCTAGTAAAGTGCGATTACGACGTTCAGACACACCATTACGCTGTGGTGTTCCGGGTGGCGTGAGTTGCGAAACTATTCCGCATTGTTTCAAATGTAGACCAAACTCGTAACTCAAATATTCTCCTCCACGATCAGATCGTAGGAATTTTATTTTCTTGTTACGATGATTTTCAACTTCACTCTGAAATTCTTTGAACTTTTCAAATGTTTCAGACTTATGTTTCATTAAGTAGATATACCCATATCTGCTCAAATCATCTGTGAAGGTGAGAAAATAACGATATCCGCCACGAGCTTCAATATTCATCGGACCACATACATCTGTATGTATGATTTCCAACAAATCTGTTGCTCTCTCCATAGTTCCGGAGAACGGTGTTTTGGTCATCTTGCCCATAAGGCACGGTTCGCAAGTACCAAGTGATTCAAAATCAAGTGATTCCAAAATTCCATCAGTATGGAGTCTCTTCATGCGCTTTACACCGATATGACCCAAACGGCAGTGCCACAAATAAGTTGCACTGTCATTATTAACTCTGCATCTTTTGGCTTCAACATTATGAATATGTGTATCACTACTATCGAGATTCATTAAAAATAGACCACTCTTCAAGGGTGCATGACCATAAAAGATATTATTCATATAAATAGAACAACCATTATTCTCTGATTTAAATGAATAACCGTCTCGCATTAAACAAGATCCAGATATAATGTTCATGCTCAACGCTGGCACCAAATAACAATTATTTAGGTCTAAAACTAATCCCGAAGGTAGATGTAGAGGTAGCGTGCCGACGGCGATCACATCGACTTTGGAACCATTTCCCACGCGCATCGTCACCTCGTCCTTAGCTAAACTTCGCTTAATCCGTAGCCCCTGTTTTGAGTTGCAAATATTAGCAACAGAACCAGTATCAAATACCCAGGTGCTACTGCGAGTATTAGTAAGGTACACATCAATAACATGTATATCACATATACCTTTGTTAACCTTGCCATCCTTCTTATCCGCCAAATACTTGGGGCAGTTCCGCTTCCAGTGGCCAGTCTGCTTACAGTAGAAGCACTCAGTTTCAGGCTTAGGTCCAGACTTGGATTTCTTCTCCTGAACAGCAACTTGCTTGCTATTCTTCTTGAAGTTCCCTTTCTTCTTCCCTTTGCCCTTTTTCTTGAAACTAGTGGTTTTACTGACCATCAACACTTGATGCTCCTTTTTGATTTCTACCTCCGCTGCCTTTAGCATTGCGAAGAGCTCGGGAATCGTCTTATTCATCCCTTGCATGTTATAGTTCATCACGAAGCTCTTGTAGCTTGGTGGCAGTGATTGAAGAATTCTGTCAATGACGCAATCATCCGGAAGTTGAACTCCCAGTTGAATTAAGTGATTATTATACCCAGACATTCTGAGTATATGCTCACTGACAGAACTATTCTCTTCCATCTTGCAGCTATAGAACTTATTGGAGACTTCATATCTCTCAATCCGGGCATTTGCTTGAAATATTAACTTCAACTCCTGGAACATCTCATATGCTCCATGACGTTCAAAACGTCGTTGAAGTCCCGGTTCTAAGCCGTAAAGCATGGCACACTGAACTATTGAGTAGTCATCAGCTTTGCTTTGCCAGACGTTCATAACTTCTGGCGTAGCTCTTGCAGGAGGCCTGGCACCTAGCGGTGCTTCCAGGACGTAATTCTTCTGTGCAGCAATGAGGATAATCCTCAAGTTACGGACCCAGTCCGTGTAATTGCTACCATCATCTTTCAACTTAGCTTTCTCAAGGAACGCATTAAAATTCAACGGCACAACAGCACGGGCCATATATCTACAATTAACATAGACAAGCAAGATACTATCAGGTACTAAGTTCATGATAAATTTAAGTTCAATTAATCATATTACTTAAGAACTCCCACTTAGATAGACATCTCTCTAATCATCTAAGTGATTACGTGATCCAAAGCAACTAAACCATGTCCGATTAACACGTGAGATGGAGTAGTTTCAATGGTGAACATCACTATGTTGATCATATCTACTATATGATTCACGCTCGACCTTTCGGTCTCTGTGTTCCGAGGCCATATCTGTACATATGCTAGGCTCGTCAAGTTTAACCTGAGTACTCCGCGTGTGCAACTGTTTTGCACCCGTTGTATTTGAACGTAGAGCCTATCACACCCGATTAACACGTGGTGTCTCAGCACGAAGAACTTTTGCAACGGTGCATACTCAGGGAGAACACTTTTATCTTGAAATTTTAGTGAGAGATCATCTTATAATGCTACCGTCAAACAAAGCAAGATAAGATGCATAAAGGATTAACATCACATGCAATCAATATAAGTGATATGATATGGCCATCATCATCTTGTGCTTGTGATCTCCATCTCCAAAGCACCGTGCTTGTGATCTCCATCTCCGAAGCACCATCATGATCACCATCGTCACCGGCTCGACACCTTGATCTCCATCGTAGTATCGTTGTCGTCTCGCCAACTTATTGCTTTTACGACTATCGCTACCGTTTAGTGATAAAGTAAAACTATTACATGGCGATTGCATCTCATACAATAAAGCGACAACCATATGGCTCCTGCCAGTTGCCGATAACTCGGTTACAAAACATGATCATCTCATACAACACATTATATCACATCATGTCTTGACCATATCACATCACAACATGCCCTGCAAAAACAAGTTAGACGATCTCTACTATGTTGTTGCATATTTTACGTGGCTGCTACGGGCTTAGCAAGAACCGTTCTTACCTACGCATCAAAACCACAACGACCGGGCGTAGCCACCCTCGGTTCAACTAAAGTGAGAGAGACAGACACCCGCCAGTCACCTTTAAGCAACGAGTGCTCCGAACGGTGAAACCAGTCTCGCGTAAGCGTACGCGTAATGTCGGTCCGGGCCGCTTCATCTCACAATACCGCTGAACCAAAGTATGACATGCTGGTAAGCAGTATGACTTATATCGCCCACAACTCACTTGTGTTCTACTCGTGCATAGCATCAACGCATAAAACCAGGCTCGGATGCCATTGTTGGGAAACGTAGTAATTTCAAAAAAAATTCCTACGCACACGCAAGATCATGGTGATGCATAGCAACGAGAGGGGAGAGTGTTGTCCACGTACCCTCGTAGACCGACAGCGGAAGCGTTATCACAACGCGGTTGATGTAGTCGAACGTCTTCACGATCCGACCGATCAAGTACCGAACGCACGGCACCTCCGAAGTTCTACACACGTTCAGCTCGATGACGTCCCTCGAACTCCGATCCAGCCGAGTGTTGAGGGAGAGTTTCGTCAGCACGACGGCGTGGTGACGATGATGATGTTCCACCGACGCAGGGCTTCGCCTAAGCTTCGCGACGGTATTATCGAGGTGTAATCTGGTGGAGGGGGGCACCGCACACGGCTAAAATATCGTATATCAAGTGTGTTCTTAGGTGCCCCCTGCCCCCGTATATAAAGGAGCAAGGGGAGGCCAGCTGCCTATGGGGCGCGCCAAGGAGAGGGGGGAGTCCTCCTCCTAGTAGGAGTAGGACTCCCCTTTCCTAGTCCTACTAGGAAAAGAAGGGGGGAAGGAAAGAGAGGGAGAGGGAGAGGGAAAGGGGGCTGCGCCCCCCTCTCCTAGTCCAACTAGGACTCCTCTGGGAGGGGGCGCACCACCTCCTGGCTGTTGCCCTCTCTCTCCCCTCAAGGCCCACTAAGGCCCAATACTTCCCCGGGGGGTTCCGGTAACCCTCCGGCACTCCGGTTTAATCTGAAACTTCTCCGGAACACTTCCGGTGTCCGAATATAGTCGTCCAATATATCAATCTTTATGTCTCGACCATTTCGAGACTCCTCGTCATGTCCGTGATCACATCCGGGACTCCGAACAACCTTCGGTACATCAAATCATATAAACTCATAATAAAACTGTCATCGTAACTTTAAGCATGCGGACCCTTTGGGTTCGAGAACTATGTAGACATGACCGAGACACCTCTCCGGTCAATAACCAATAGCGGGACCTGGATGCCCATATTGGCTCCTACATATTCTACAAAGATCTTTATCGGTCAGACCGCATAACAACATACGTTGTTCCCTTTGTCATCGGTATGTTACTTGCCCGAGATTCGATCGTCGGTATCTCGATACCTAGTTCAATCTCGTTACCGTCAAGTCTCTTTACTCGTTCCGTAATACATCATCCCGTAACTAACTCATTAGTCATAATGCTTGCAAGGCTTATAGTGATGTGCATTACCGAGTGGGCCCTGAGATACCTCTCCGACAATCGGAGTGACAAATCCTAATCTCGAAATACGCCAACCCAACAAGTACCTTTGGAGACACCTGTAGAGCACCTTTATAATCACCCAGTTACGTTGTGACGTTTGGTAGCACACAAAGTGTTCCTCCGGTAAACGGGAGTTGCATAATCTCATAGTCATAGGAACATGTATAAGTCATGAAGAAAGCAATAGCAACATACTAAACGATCGGGTGCTAAGCTAATGTAATGGGTCATGTCAATCACGTCATTCTCCTAATGAGGTGATTCCGTTAATCAAATGACAACTCATGTCTATGGCTAGGAAACATAACCATCTTTGATTAACGAACTAGTCAAGTAGAGGCATACTAGTGACACTTTGTTTGTCTATGTATTCACACATGTATTATGTTTCCAGTTAATACAATTCTAGCATGAATAATAAACATTTATCATGATATAAGGAAATATATAATACTTTATTATTGCCTCTAGGGCATATTTCCTTCAGATCATACTTCTCTTGTTGAGGAACAAACTTCGTCTTGGGGTATTGATCTTCTTCCCACTCAACTCCATTAGCATTGAACTTTCATTCAAAACCAACACCTTGATTCTTCCGGTGCCTTCCTTGCTTGCGTACAATTTCCTCAAATTGCTTACTTCCGGCAAGGCTCTTGTAAACACCTTTCTCTATAATTCCCTTCAATAAGCTATTTTCTTGCTCAAATGTAACTTGGCTAAGAGAATCATTAGTGGAATCAAGATAACTACTAGAAGCAACAATATTGGATCTAGCTTGATTATTGTTACTACTAGATGAAGAATCTTTCTTGTTCTTGTTGCTAGATTTTACTTGTGGCATGTAAGTAGACAAGAGTAAATACTTGGCAAAGAAGAACTTTTCTTACGAAGATCATCATTGATTGCTTTTAGGAACCCATGCTCTTGCTCAAGGTCGAGCTTTTCAAAGCGTAGCTTCTCGTGAGTCTTTTAAAGCTCTCGATGATCTTCTAAGGTAGTTTCATGAGCTAACTTAAGAGTGTTTAGTTCTTTAGTTAGACGCTCAATCTCCTTCTTATCATCGTCATTCGTTTTATCTTGATTAGCATGATTAATAGCAAGTTCATCATAGTTTTCATCACTAGAGTTGTCGACAAGTAAATCATCATCACCTAGCGAATCATCTTCATCACTATTGAAATCAACATACTCGGGTTGTGATACCTTTGGGCCTTTAGCCATGAAGCATCTTCCAATTCATTCATTTGGTGAATCAAAAATGTCATAGGAGTTGGTTGATACAAGTGCTAGACCGGTAACACCTTCATCTTGAGTATATTCGGAGTCGGAGTGATAACTTCTCTCGGAGTGGTGGTCGGAGTAGTAGCCGGATACCCATTCACCAACATGAGCTTGATGTCTTCGTTTTGTATAGCTCCTTGATGACTTGCCCTTCCTTTCCGAATCCCTGCTTCTGTGAGAGGTTCTTCGTTCATAACGATCATCTCTACTCCTTCTCTCCCTTGAAGGCGATTCTTCTCTTTTGCTTCTTCTTTTACACTAGTACGCGTCGGTGCTATACAAACGGTTTTTAACCCATTTCCGCGATGTCATTTGGAACCGTCGCCAAGTGAGTGTGGGCGATAGGGGGGTCCTTCCCACACGACCCAGAAACCGTCGAGGATAGGGAGCCTTGATGCATCAGTTGTCCCTATATAACCGTTTCCGATATCTCGAATATCCCAAACGCTTCATCCTTGCTACTTGTTTGTGCTCGCATTGCCATTGCAGTCGGAGTTTTGTGGTTTTACCTAAAACCAGGCAGATTCTAGGCACGGGAGCTTTCCAGGCAGATTCCAGGCAGATTCCAGGAACGGGAGATTTACGATGCCTGGCACATAACAAACAGTTCATGATCATAAACCGTGTACGATAGGTAGACAATCACACACATTTAGTTTTCCCGCACCGTATGTGATAGTGTCTGACATCACACACGCTTTGCAAACGGCAACCGTGTGCATTGTTACACATGTTTCCTCTCCATGAACCGTGTCAGATTATGATGTATACCGCACACGCTGTGCCTTATTAACCGTGTGCGTCGTAATGACCTGCACACCCTAATTTTGCCCTAATTTAATTGCTGCTATTTAAAATTGTACCTAATTTAAACTTGAAAGTAGGCTATAGCTTTATTCATATCCATCAGGTTCAAACAACCAATGCATTACTCGATTCACAGGTACATATGTTTAAGAATTACATAAGCACCAAATAAAGAATGATGAACCAGGGTTCTATACTTGTACTATTACAGATGGAAAAAAAGAGGCGACATACATTCCGGTTGCTGGACAAGGTGAAGCGGAATGGCCCTATTGTGCTCTCCTGGATGCAGAAGGCATGCAGGACTCTAGTCCAACCCCTTGTGATGGCCGGCCGCCAATCATGTAGTTTGAGAGGTAATCTTGAGTAAACTGCTTCTGGATCCACTGCAAAAGAAAAAAGATTCAGACATTGTCATCTAACACAACTCATTACGGGCAGTAAAAAGAAGGCTACAGGGTTCTTACTTACCATCCTACAGTTCACCGTTGTCTTGCATAAAGTGTAAACAAATAGTTCGATTGACATCTTTTGACCCATTTTAATAACACTCTTTATCAGTTTCCTCACTTGATGCTGGTTCATGAATATCGCATTGCCCCATACGCAGAAGGGTCGAAGTGTGGATCTTTGGCAATGATATATGTACCTAAAAGCACCAAGTTAATATTAGAAGCTAAACAACAATTGAAAAATGATGTAGTACAACACTCCCTCCATCCCATTATATAAGATTTTATTACATGTACATCTAGACATCATCAGAACATTAAGGTAACACTCTTCCTTGTTGCTATGTAGCCTGGGATTGCATATTCAGTACAATGCATGTTGCTATGTAGCCTCAGATATATTAAATATGACCCTAGTTAATTAACCTACTGATAAACGGGTTACAGATATATTCAGTGAAATGTCCGATTTGACGATTAATCCCTTATCAGCCCCCTGCTATATGGTACCAGCTACCGATATCCTGAACAGTGAGTACATATAAGCAATGCGATGAAACTAACCTCGATGGAAAACAACATTGTTCTCAATATTGTCCTGCATGAGTACATATAAAGGCATGTTAAGCACAACAGGCTAAACATCAACCAAATATATCCATGGTAGACAACATAATCTATAAATGATACCTTCAGTGTGCAGGCTTAAGCATGCTAGTTAAGCAAAACAAGAAGTGGAAAGGTGTGTTAACTGCATCAGGCATAACATTTAAAAACAAGCAAATAGTCATTCGGACTGGTATTGTGCGGGTCTAAAGTACACTAGTTATTGTTAAAAAAACGAAAAGGCATGCATGTTAACTGCAATATCCTTAACAACAACCAAATATCGTAATTCATAGTGGTATTGTTGAAACTGTTATTGATGAAATTGAACAGCACGGCAAATAGTTGCACATATAGAGCATCAGATTGTGAAGAACTGAAATAAACAAGTCATAAGGCCATCTCTAGCCGATCCTTAAAAAGTTAAAGGACTAAAACCCTTAGTGGATATAGATATACTCCAGCAATTTTTGGCCTTTTCTAGTCGATCCCCTAAACTTAAGGTTGTAAACTTCAATTTGATGAAGTTCAAAGCAGGTTCAACCGAAAGTAGCATGCATTCAAACATAAACATAGATAGTTTTGCATAACCGAACATAAAACATAAATTTAAACTAAGCTAAACTACTTTCGGTCGAAGTAGAGGTCGAACCAATCCTTCCTCGTCATGTACGATGTGCCGCGAGCCGGGTCCGGGCCGGTGCCGTCGTCGGGGTCATTGGGGAAGGTCTCCTCCACTCGTCGACGTTGATCTCCTCGTCCTCGGGGCCCACCTCGACGCCCTCCGCGCCGCCGTCGCCACCGCCTTCGACCTCGTCATCGGAGGATAGCGCGATAACCTCGTCGCCCTCCGTGCCGCCGTCCTCGCCGCCTTCGACCTCGTCATCGGAGGAGAGCGCGATAACCTCGCCGCCCTTCGCGCCGGCAAAGATCGCCCACTCCGCCTCCACAAGCTACGGGTGCTGCCGGCGGAGCTCTTGCATGTAGGCCTCGTCGGCGGCCTCGGCATCGAGGCGCTCCCACGCCTCGCGGTCCTCCCGCGCCATAGTCGAGCTCACCACCCTGGCTCCGGCGGAACGAGGCCGACCGGACGTGTGCCAAAGGGGAAATTGAGCCTAGCCGCCGCGCCGTGGTAGCGGACCTGCCAGCGGTCATACTCCATGGCCGCGAGCTCGGCCGTGTGGAAGCTACCGAGCCACCGGTAGGTGTGGGTCTCCCGATCTTTAATCTCGGGGACCCACGTCCCCCACCGCCGCTGTCGGACCCCGAGGTAGGACCTCGTCAGCTGCTGGGTCCGAGGGAGGATGGGGAAGTCCTCGAACCGGCGTAGGGGCGCGGCGGCGGGCGGATCGGGGGACAGGCGACGGCGGATCGAGCCTGCGGAGGACGACGGGGACACCTCGGCGGCCACCTTGCTGGCATCGGGCGAAAAGACCGCGATAAACCTCTTTTTGGCCATTGGCTCCTCGAGCTCCCCGGCGCACAGGCAGAGGTTGAGGATGGAGGCACCGGCGATGGCGGCGACCTACCAATGGTTTCGAGGGTTGTGTGTGTCTGTGTGAGCAGAGGTTTTGGGGAGTGTGTGGTGTGTGTGGAGGGGGGCGGGGGGGGGGGCAAGGTGGTGTTTGAGGAAACACTGCGGCAACTGAAAATTTTACTAGGCGGGAGTAACAAGGTGGGGCTACTGAAAATTTGGATCAAGGGTGAGCAGGTATTTTTGAGATTGTGAGTGATGCAGAGGCGGGAGTAAAATGTCGGGGCTACTGAAAATTTAAATCAAGGGACTGAAGCATAGCGGGAGTAACAGACATCGCACACGGTCCGTACATACTAATCGTGTCCTATCAAACATTAAAACCTTCCAGGCGGTAGATATTTTCGAGATTACGAGGCAGTAATATTTTCGAGATTGCGAGGGATGCAGAGGTGGGAGTATTTGGGGAGCGAGCTAGTGTGCTTGACACGCCGGCTGTGGACTGTAGCCGACGCACCTTCTCGCGTAAGCCATAGGCGTACTATACACCGACGATGCTCCAGGATATTTTGTACTACGTCTCACATGGTTGGTGATAATAAGCTGTGTGGGATCTACTTGATTTTTCATCTTGATTTGAATTACATAATGGGGTCACAGCGGCAATGGACGGTGTTTGAATTGCTAGACCTTTTATCTGCAGTGAACATGCAACTATATGTGTGTCGTAAAAGAATTGGAATTATTCAAGGTTCGTTTGGACATTTTATAAATTAAACTGGTTTTCTAGCCATTTCAGGTGCACAATTCAAAATTAAACTACATGCACATGCTCCGTGCATATAAATTGGTTGAAAAATCAAATCTGTGTCCTTGGGTGCATGCTTAGGTCCCATGCAAGAAATGGGAATGAATTTCAAACACCAGGGCACTATTGATTGCCAGCAAAACGTTGAGATACCTTGTTTTTAAATTCTAGTAAATCCAAAACTCGTCTGAAATTCATGAAACTTGGCATGGTATCATGGAGCGGCATCAACATACCATGGTAAATTTTTGTCCCATTTGGGGACAGGTTTGGGTATAAGCTTCTCACAACAAGCGTGATGGTTTCAGTACGGAACATGCCACCTTTGGGGACGAAACAATGTCGGTTGCCTCTTATTGTTTTCAAAAAATTTCTAGTGCCAACATAGAACAACAGGAGTGTTGTGTTAAGTTTTGGAATTTTTCGGGGTTCGTTTGGACATTTTTATACATGAACTGGGTTTTCTAGGCATTTTATGTGCATAATTCAAATTTGAAATACATGCACATGCTCTAGTGCATATAAATTGGTTGAAAAATCAAATCTGTGTCCTTGGGTGCATGCTTAGGTCCCATGCAAGAAATGGGAATGAATTTCAAACACCAGGGCACTGTTGATTGCCGGCAAAGCATTGAGATACCTGGTTTTTAAATTCTACTAAATCCAAAACTCGTATGAAATTCATGAAACTTGGCATGCTATCATGGAGCAGCATCAACATGCCATGGAAAATTTGTCCCATTTGGGGCAGGGTTGGGTATAAGCTTCTCACAAACCAGAGCTTCTCACAACAAGCGTGATAGTTTCGGTATGGAACGTGCCACCTTTGGGGACGAAACGATATCCGTTGCCTCTTATTGCTTTCAAAAAGTTTCTAGTGTCAACATAGAAAAACATGAGTGTTGTGTTTAATTTTGGAATTTTTTAGGGTTCGTTTGGCCTTTTTTATACATTTATTGGGTTTTTGGGCATTTAATGTGCATAATTCAAATTTGAACTACAAGCACATGCTCCAGTGCACCAAAGTTGGTTGAAAAATCACATGTGTGTCCTTGGGTGAATTTCTAGGTCCCATGCAAGAAAAGGGAATGAAATTCAATCACCAGGGCACTGTTGATTGCCGGCAAAACGTTGAGATGCCTGGTTTTTAAATTCTAGTAAATCCAAAACTTGTTTGAAATTCATGAAACTTGGCATCTATCATGGAGCGGCATCAACTTGACGTGGTAAATTTTTTGTCCCATTAGGGGCAGGTTTGGGTATAAGCTTCTCACAAACCAGAGCTTCTCACAACAAGCGTGATGGTTTCGGTAGGGAACGTGCCACCTTTGGGGATGGAATGATATCCGTTGCCTCTTATTTCTTTCAAAAAAATTCTAGTGTCAACATAGAACAACAGCAGTGTTGTGTTTAATTTTGGAATTTTTTAGGGTTCATTTGGCCTTTTTTATACATTAATTGGGTTTCTGGGCATTTAATGTGCATAATTCAAATTTGAACTACAAGCACATCCTCCAGTGCACCAAAGTTGGTTGAAAAATCACATGTGTGTCCTTGGGTGAATTTCTAGGTCCCATGCAAGAAATGGGAATGAAATTCGAACACCAGGGCACTGTTGATTGCCGTCAAAACGTTGAGATGCCTGGTTTTTAAAATCTAGTAAATCCAAAACTCGTCTGAATTCATGAAACTTGGCATGCTATCATGGAGCGGCATCAACATGTTGTGGTAAAAAATTGGTCCCATTTGGGGCAGGTTTGGGTATAAGCTTCTCACAACAAGCGTGATGATTTCGGTAGATAACGTGCCACCTTTGGGGACGGAACGATATCCGTTGCCTCTTATTGCTTTCAAAAAAATTCTAGTGTCAACATAGAACAACATGAGTGTTGTGTTTAATTTTGGAATTTTTCGGGGTTCGTTTGGCCTTTTTATACATTAATTGAGTTTTTGGGCATTTAATGTGCATAATTCAAATTTGAACTACAAGCAGATGCTCCAATGCACCAAAGTTGGTTAAAAAAAATCACATGTGTGTCCTTGGGTGAATTTCTAGGTCCCATGCAAGAAATGGGAATGAAATTCACACATCTGGGCGTCGTGGCTCGGCCGGAAAGATTAAGAAACTTGGATTTTAATTCGTGTAAATCCAAAACACGCCTGAAATCATGAAACTTGGCATGATGTCATGACATGGCACCAACATGTTGTGGTAATTTTTCTGTCCGATTTGCGAAGGCGCACACATTAACAATCAACAAAGTCATTTTGGAACAAGTGCTGTCATGTTACAAATCGGAAACACAAGTATTATTGAAATTGTGGCCGTTCTACTTACCAATTACGTGCCGCCACGCGTCCCCTTTTTTTATTGGCTAGGAGGTGCCGTGCGGGGTAGCTATTTGAGTACGGGAGGCGTGCGATCAGACCCCTGCGCGTGCTCATCGGGAGGAGAGCCCTTTGACCGCTACCCGCCGCACACCTCCCTTCCAATGTCTCTATTAATGGCGCCCGAGCCCCTATTCTACGACGTGGCTATATGTTTCACTAGACTGAGATTTAAGAGAGAAAAATGAAAATCTGAAAAGAAAGTTTTGCACAGATCTTGATGTAAGATCCGACGGACCTATATAGCATCGACTGCGACTTATAACAAGCATGATGAATATAAGGACGATGACAGTGGATAATAATTGTCTTACATATTTAGGAACATAATTAAAAAAGGCCACATGCGGCAACGCCCGAAATACACAAGGGCAAATGAAGAAGGAACACAACGATCTGGCTCGCTGATCTCTACTTTCTTGATGCGTTGCTGCAGGCCGCGGGAACTAGTCTCCGCGGCGAGCTGTGATGAGCTCTTTCTTGTCCTCAAGATGCTGCTTGAGAGCATGCACGAATTCCTCCACCAGCCTTCTGCGCTCGATGCGCAGCATGGCATTCTCGTCCGTAAGTTTCTCGATGATGACGCCGGTCCTCTTCAACAAGGCAGTGGTCTCCTCCTGCTGCTCCGCACTTCAGACGATCTTCACCCTCAGCAGGTCGCACTCGGCCCGGAGCTTCGCATTGCTCTCATTTAGTTGTCGGATGATGCTGGTAGACTGTTCAAACGAGGCTTTCAGGTCATCCTGCAACCTCGCCCAGCTGGAGATCTGATCCATCTGCCTAAGGACGATGGCACGCATGCGCCTGTAAGAGTCCTCGCCTGCCCGCAAGACATTTTCCCAGGCCGCCGCGGCACGGGAGGACATCTCTACTACATTCACGGCATGGCGGGACATCTCTTCTGCTTCCGCGGCGTGGCCGGACCAGTCTGCTACATTGACGGCGCGGCGGTACCTCCGTGCTGCTTCGGCGGCGTGGCGGGACCTCTCTGCCGCTACGACCCGCGCGGCGGGACATGTTGGCTGCTTTCGCGGCGAGGCGGGACGTCTCTCGTGCTTCCGCTTCCATGCTCGCCTCTCCCTGGTGGCCATCTCCCGACCCAGAACTCACGCTGGCCATGGCAGACGCAAGGGAACGATGATGAATAACTTGTTTGTTTTTGTGGATGAGGAATTGAGGAGTAATGTGCAGTCATCATGCAGTAGTAGTATTTATAACCGAGTACTAATACGCTCCTAAGTGGGAAACCGTGTAGGTTTTGATCGGTGTGAACATGTTTTCAGTTTGGAATGTGACGGGATGCAGTCTCAAAATTTACTGACGGTTATAAGTGCGGCACTATTCCCGGAAGGCGTAATGTGGGCACGTACGCCTTCTCGGCCGCGTACGTGGCGTTTGCACCATAGGGTGCACCGCAATAGGCAACGTCCGCACACATCTTGTTCCAACAACTGTGTGCGCTCGTTATTACCATCGCGCAAGCTTATTTTAATTAGAATGTGTGTGCCCATCTAGCGCACACACGTTGATCTATCTAACTGTTTCGGTTTGTTGTGTCTAATCGCAAACAGTTCATCCGTGTGAAGTGTATGCTATCAATCGCAGACACTTTTTTGCTAATAATCGCAGACACATTGATTTGGCTGACCCGTTTCTGTTCTGTTGCCTAATCGCAAACAGTTAATCCTTCTGAAGCGTATGCCCTCAATCGCACACACCTCTATCTAGCTGCCTGTTTCTATTGTTCCTCCTCATCAAAAACAGTTCATCCAAGTGAACCGTATGCTGTATATCGCACACGCCTTCATCTGGCTGCCCGTTTCTTTTGTTCCTCCTCATCGCAAACAGTTCATTGAACTGAACCGTATTCTCTGCATCGCACACGCAACTAAAATCTGAATCGTATTTGATGCATACTCCATCGCAAATGTTTTCACCTTTTTTGACGGGTTTTTTACACCACTGTTTGCGATTAATGCATCACACACAGTTTCGTCGAAGGGTCTCTGATCGTAGTGTCGCGTTAGCAGCATCCTGCAGTAGTGTTAGGTGATTCTTCCCTTCTTTTGTAGGGAGCCGTACACTCATTGGAATAGTGTCCGAGTCTTCCACAATTGTAGCAATTACGTTCACGACTAGAAGATCTTTTTTCACTGTAGGACCTTGACTTGGAACTTCTTTCTTTGCTTCTACTCTTGTAGAACATGTTGAAGTTCTTCACCATTAGGCTCAATTCTTCATTGAAGGCTTGTTTCTCACTTGATGATGTAGGAGCATCACATGAGGCTTTGTAAACACCACCAGATTTGTTGTGAAGCTCTTCTTTATCCTTGAGTGACATCTCATGCGCAACGATTCTTCCAATGACTTCGGTTGGCTTGAGATCTTTGTAATTGGGCATAATTTGGATCAAAGTGCACATGGTATCATATTTTCCATCCAAGGCTCTTAGGATCTTCTTGATGATGAATCTGTCGGTCATCTCTTCACTTCCTAAGCCGGCAATCTCATTTGTGATGAGAGCAAGCCTAGAGTAAATTTAGCGACACCTTCACCATCCTTCATTTCGAACTTGTCAAGCTGACTTTGAAGCACATCCAATTTGGATTTCTTGACGGAGTCGGTACCTTCGTGCATATCAATAAAAGTATCCCAAATTTCCTTTGCATTCTCAATACGGCTGCTTTTTTTGAATTCTTCGGGGCACAATCCGTTGAAGAGGATATCGCAAGCTTGAACATTGTATTGCAACATCTCCAATTCTTCTGCGGTAGCTTCACGATTAGGATCTCTCCCATCGAAGAATTCACCTTGCAAGCCAATACACACAATAGCCCAAACGACGGGGTTATGTCCAAGAATATGCATTTTCATCTTATGCTTCCAACTAGCAAAATTAGTACCATCAAAGTAAGGACCTCTACGGTGGTAATTTCCCTCACTAGACGCCATACTCTCCTAGGTTGTGAAACCAAGGCTATGATGACCAAATCTATGGAAATCAAGGCAAATGGAGACCAAAGCTCTGATACCACTTGTAGCATCGAAAGTATGTCTAGAAGGGGGGTGATTAGACTACTTGACCAAATAAAAATCTAGCCTTTTCCCAATTTTAAGTCTTGGCAGATTTTAGCAACTTAGCACAAGTCAAGCAATCAACCTACACATGCAATTCTAAGAGTATAGCAGCGGAATGTAAATCATTGCATATGAAGGTAAAAGGGAGGAGTTTGGAGGGATCAAACGCAATGTAGACACGAAGATTTTTCCCGTAGTTCCGATAGGTGGTGCTATCGTACATCCACATTGATGGAGACTTCAACCCACGAAGGGTAACGGTTGCGCGAGTCCATGGAGGGCTCCACCCACGAAGGGTCCACGAAGAAGCAACCTTGTCTATCCCACCATGGCCATCGCCCATGAAGGACTTGCCTCACTAGGGTAGATCTTCACGAAGTAGGCGGTCTCCTTGCCCGTAGAAACTCCTTGGTTCAACTCCACAATCTTGACGGAGGCTCCCAAGTAACACCTAACCAATCTAGGAGACACCACTCTCCAAAAAGTAATAGATGGTGTGTTGATGATGAACTCCTTGCTCTTGTGCTTCAAATGATAGTCTCCCCAACACTCAACTCTCTCTCACAGATTTGGATTTGGTGGAAAGATGATTTGAGTGGAAAGCAACTTGGGGAAGGCTAGAGATCAAGATTCTTGTGGTTGGATTGGAATGTCTTGGTCTCAACACATGAGTAGGTGGCTCTCTCTCAGAATGAATGCTGGAAGTGTAGGCATGTTCTGATGGCTCTCTCCGCGAATGGAGGAAGGGTGGAGGGGTATATATAGCCTCCACACAAAATCTAACCGTTCCACATAGTTTACCAAACTCGGTGGGACCGAATAGTGAAACTCGGTCAGACCGATTCAGTTCAAAATGTGAACGTTAGGCTTTTCGGTGGGACCGACATGGTCAACTCGGTGGGACCGATGTGCTAGGGTTAGGGCATAACTTGATCTCGGTGAGACCGATCACATGAACTCGGTGAGACTTATTTCAGTAATAGCCAAACAGAGAGTTGGTCAGGCAAACTCGGTGGGACTGATCGCTCATTTTGGTGAGATCGAAACATTACAAAAAGGAAACAGAGAGTTTGCATTGCGAACTCGGTAGGACCGATTGCTCATTTTTATAAGACCGAAACGTTATGAAGGGAAATAGAAAGTTTGCAATCCCATCTTGGTGAGACCGAGATCCCTATCGGTGAGACCGATCTGATTAGGGTTTCTGGCTATGGCTATGTCAAGTGAACTCGGTGGTGCCGGATAGATCAAATCGGTGGGGCCGAGTTTGACTTTAGGTTTAGGACGTATGTGGAAATTAAAGAGTGGTTGAGGGCTTTTGGAGCATATCACTAAGCATTTTGAGCAAGCAAGCCATTAAGCAACACCTCATCCCCTTTTAATAGTATTGGCTTTTCCTATGGACTCAATGTGATCTTGGATCACTAAAATGAAAATGTAGAGTCTTGAGCTTTTGCCAATATGTGTCCTTAGCATTTTGAGGGGTCCACATCTCTAGTCCATGCCATGCCAAACATTGAACTTTCTGAAATGAACATCTTGAAAGAGTGTTAGTTCAATGAGCTATATGTTGTTAAGAATTACCAAAACCACCCAGGGATTAGTTGCACTTTCAACTTGCAACATCAAAGTAGAGGACGTCTAACTTGTTTTTGCAGGGCATGCTGCGATATGATATGGTCAAGATATGATGTGATATATGTTGATGTATGAGATGATCATGTTTTGTAATAAGTTCACGACTTGCTTGTCGATGCGTACGACAACCAGCAGGAGCCTTAGGGTTGTCTTTAATTATTGTATGACCTGCGTGTCAATCACTAAGCGCCATGTAATTGCTTTACTTTATCGCTATGCGTTAGCAATAGTTGTAGAAGCAATAGTTGGCGAGACAACCCCGACGCAATGATGGAGATCAAGCTGTCGTGCCGGTGATGATGGAGATCATGCCGATGCTTTGGAGATGGAGATCAAAAGCACAAGATGATGATGGCCATATCATGTCACTTATTTTGATTGCATATGATGTTTGTCCTTTATGCATCTTATTTTTCTTAGAACGGAGATAACATAATAAGATGATCCCTTCACTTAATTTCAAGATAAAAGTGTTCTCCCTAATTATGCACCGTTGCTAAAGTTTGTCGTTTCGAAGGACCTCATGATGATCGGTGTGATAGACTCTACGTTCACATACAACGGGTGTAAGCCAGTTTTACACATGCAGAATACTTGGGTTAAACTTGACGAGCCTAGCATGTACAGACATGGTCTCGGAACACTGAAGACCGAAAGGTCGAATATGAGTCATATAGTAGATATGATCAGCATAGAGATGTTCACCATTGATGACTACATCATCTCACGTGATGATCGGACATGGGTTAGTTGATTTGGATCATGTATCACTTAGATAACTTGAGGTATGTTAATTTAAGTGGTAGTTCATTAGTAATTTGATTAATTGAACTTAAGTTTTTGCATATCTATGTTGTAGATCAATGGCACGTGCTACAGTTCCCTTGAATTTTAATGCATTCCTAGAGAAAGCTAAGTTGAAAGATGATGGTAGCAACTACACGGACTAGGTCTGTAACTTGAGGATTATCCTCATTGCTGCACAAAAGAATTATGTCCTTGATGCACCTGACAGACCTACTGCAGGAGCTACTGCAGATGTTATGAACGTCTGACAGGCTCGATCTGATGACTACTCAATAGGTCAGTGTGCCATGCTTTACGGCTTAGAACCGGGACTTCAAAGATGTTTTGAACGCCAGGGAGCTTATGAGATGTTCCAAGAGCTAAAGTTGATATCTCAAGCTAATGCCCGGGTTCAGAGATATGAAGTCTCCAACAAGTTCTATAGTTGCAAGATGGAGGAGAAGAGTTCTCTCAGTGAACACATACTCAAAATGTCTGGGTATCATAACCACTTGACTCTGCTGGGAATTGATCTTCCAGTTGAGAGTGTTATTGACAGAGTTCTTCAGTCACTGCCACCAAGCTTAAAAGGTTTCGTGATGAACTATAATATGCAAGGGATGACGAAAACGATTCCCGAGCTCTTTGCAATGCTTAAGGCCGCGGAGGTAGAAATCAAGAAGGAGCATCAAGTGTTGATGGTTAACAAGACCACTAGTTTCAAGAAAAAGGGAAAGGGAAAGATAGGAAACTTCAAAAAGAATGGCAAGCAAGTTGCCGCTCCCGTGAAGAATCCCAAAGCTGGACCCAAGCCTGTAACTGAGTGCTTCTACTGCAAAGGAAATGGTCACTAGAAGCGGAACTGCCCCAAATACTTGGCGGATAAGAAGGATGGCAAAGTGAACAAAGGTATATTTGATATACATGTTATTGAAGTGTTCCTTACTGTGACACCCAAGTTTTTATTTGGATTTTTCAAAAAGATTTTATTTAACTTGAAGGGAGTGATTTAAAAATTTTCTTCAAGAGAACTCTCACTCTCAAATATTTTTCTTTATGGCCAAAATTTTTTTTGGATTCACCCAAGATCTGCCTTTGACCTTGGGAGTTCTTGCTTTTCATTTGGGCTCAAGACAAAATGTTTTTCATTTGAGAAAATAACCTTTGAAATGTTTTTGAGAATGCACTATGGCTTTTGGAAAGTCCTTTGTCACTTTCAACTATTCCTTCTTGCCATGGCATTAGTGCTAATCCTCTCTCCTAACCCTTCCCTCACCTTTGGATCATGATTTGCATCAAATCCAGCAAGTTGAACCTCCTCATGTGATCATTTCCATTCAAATTCTATTCAAATAAATTTCTGTCTTCTCTTATAGCACTTGGAGATTTACAAAGGAACTCCATTTTCTGTTTTGATTTTTGCCACCAAACTTCTTTCCCCTCCTAGTCCTTTGAACCCTCAACCTAGAACCATGAAGATCCACTGGTCTCCAGTTCAAAAATTTCAAACTACATCAGCTGCAAGTTTGGACCAGATTTGCCAAATTTGGTGAAATTCATTCAAAACTTTCTCCAAAAATTCCAAGTAAATTCATGCAGCCTCTGGGTGCTTTGAGTGATCATCTCACCAAGTTACAGCTCCAGAAAAATTTATCTCTTTACCAAAACCTACTGTCGAACACCTGCATTGCTTGGTCACTGTCAAGTTTCAGTTAACTTCAGAGTTCAGTCAGTGCTCACTGTCGTTTTCTTCAGAGACGGGCATCGATCTCGCCAGTGCCATCGCGTCGCCTTGCTCCTCGTCCTCGCCCTCTCGTTCCTGCACCGCACGAGTGCCTGGCATCTTGCGGGCGTCGGCGACGAGCAGCAGAAGGTGCGCCGCCCCGTGACCGACGCCGGCGGCGGCTTTGCGGGCACCAGCGGGAGACACGGCGCCGCCGACTCCACCCAGCACCGCCCAAACCACCGGAGCCCGCCGCGTGGCCGTCCACTCCCCCGAATGCGCTGCCGCTCTCGTCGTGAACCGCAGGGCGCGGAGCGCGCTCTCTGCCGCCGTTGAGCCCGTGCGGTCACCTCACCGTGGGCAGACGCCATTACGCCAGGGCCAGCTCCGTTTAGCTGCAAAACGAGTCCCGTAACATCCACTGGTGCTGCCCGACCGCTCAAACCCTCTGCCAACCCACTGCTTCGCCGTAATCGCTCGCCGGAGATTCTCCGTTCACGGCCACCCCATCGATCTGCCTATAAATAGGGGCCCCGAGCTTCAACTCGAGCACCCACCAGCCCTACACTTCCCCTAGAGCACGCCTAGCCACTGGAAGAGCCCCGAGGAGGTCTCCTTCCTCGACTCCGGCCGCCGCGATCCGCCACGGGATCCAGCCCGATTCGCCCCCGTGTGTGCTCCGCAGCCTCCATTCTCGTGCCAGTAGCTTCTCCTTGCATCACCCGTTCTGACCCGCGCCTCAATTCGTACTTTGCAGCCCTCCACCGGAGTTCCCCAACCTCACCCGAACCGCCGTCCGCCGGAGATAGTGTCGCCGTCGACGTGGTGCTCCCCGTTGGACGAGTCCACCACCCACCGACGCGGAAGAAGACACTGAAGCTCTTGGTACCCTCCGTTTCTCCTAACTCGCCGTGGTTCGACGCCGGCGTCCACCGCCGTCTTCGGGCGCCGGCGAGCTTTCAAACCTGACATGCGGGCCCCGCGTGTCAGCCTCTGTTTTATTTCCCCGAACCGTTTTCTGTTGGCGCCTTCGGGCAAAATACGTTTTCTCCTTGCGCTTGCGCATTCCCAGCCGAAGCGTTTTCTGTTTTCTCAGTTAAAACCCTGGAACTTTTCTGTTTCATTACAGAAAGGTCCCTGGACAGAAACCTTTATAACTTTTTAATGAAAAGGTATTTTTGAGTGATTCTTTTTCTGTCAATCTCCAAATTTTGTCTAGTTTTTTATGGGATTTATTTGAAAAATATTTGGCAAAGTTTCTGTGCATGTGTTGGTTTTCACGTTAGTACCCCGTTTCGTGATTGCCGTAGGTTCCGGGAGAGGGGACGGAGCCGCGAACTTCGCCGAGCTAGACTCCGACTTCTCCGAACCAGGCAAGCATGTTTGAACATTTGATATGGCAGATGTTTTGCATGTTCATGTGAAAGTTTGTGCGTGGCATGTGAGTGTCGATAAATACCTCGTTGCTTGTAAGGCAACGACCCGGTTGTTCCGAAGTTGCGATGACCTCTGATGAGAGGTGGCCTAATCATGTAGTGACATGAAGGGCAGCAAGGTGGTACTGTTGTAGCATGCCAGCCTTGCGTCATCCGACTTTCTTCGACGTTAACGTGGTTGGAGCCACGTTATCGATCTTTTCCCGCATGTTCCAAAGTTGCGATGACCTCTGATGAGAGGTGGCCTAATCATGTGGTGACATGAAGGGCAGCAAGGTGGTACTGTTGTAGCATGCCAGCCTTGTGTCATCCGACTTTTCCGACGTTAACATGGTTGGAGCCGTGTTATCGTCCCTTCCCCTTTCCGTGCTACCACATGTCTCATTGCCAGGATACGGTTTAGTAAGTTGGTAACCTCTTTCCGTGTACACACCAAACAGAGAGGCCGGGATGATGGTACCTTGGCCCAGGATTAAAGCCAGTCATTCGGTCAGGGGGCATGGGTGTTTCCGGTTGGGACCGAGAGGGGGGCACCCCCTTATAGCGCGCGTATAGAAATTTGATCCCATGCTACGCGAGGTTGTAGCCTCCCCGACTCAGGGTTTTTCCTGAATGTTGCCGAGGGTGATCCCTGGCTTCGGATGGTTAAATTGGGTGTGTACTGGTTAGACGTGTTCCTTCCAGAACACCGTAGACGGAACTAGTCCCCGTGACTACTGAAATCCGTTGGCTGTGGTTAAGTACAAACTCTGCAGAGTCAATTCTTTCCAAATCATCGTATCCATGATCAGTAATGTAGACTTTATATCCAAATCTATCCGTGTGAAAATCTTGCCCCCGGTGAACAAGCTCAAGCGGTAAAATCTCAGTTTTATTGTTATTCCAATTGATGGACTAACTTTATTTTGTGTCTCATGCTTGTGATAATTTATGTCTCCGAGCTATTGTATTAATGAGTTGTGATATAAGCCCTTTATGTGACGTCGCGCAGACGTCCGACTGTGGCGTGTACTCGTTTCTCACTTTCGATATAAGCCCTTTATGTGATGTCGCTCAGACGTCCGACTGCGGCATGCACTGTCTTTACTTTCTGTTATAAGCCCTTTATGGGTGTCGCCCCGACGCCCGACTGTGGCATTATTATTCCGCATTTTCCGCTCGAGGAGTCTTTCAGACACTCGTTTGGCACCTGTATTATTATTCCGCATTTTCCGCTCGAGGAGTCTTTCAGACACTCGTTTGGCACCTGTATTATTATTCCGCATTTTCCGCTCGAGGAGTCTTTCAGACACTCGTTTGGCACCTGTATTATTATTCCGCATTTTCCGCTCGAGGAGTCTTTCAGACACTCGTTTGGCACCTGTATTATTATTCCGCATTTTCCGCTCGAGGAGTCTTTCAGACACTCGTTTGACACCTGTATTATTATTCCGCATTTTCCGCTCGAGGAGTCTTTCAGACACTCGTTTGGCACCTGTATTATTATTCCGCATTTTCCGCTCGAGGCGTCATTCAGACCCTCGCTTGGCACCCAGTATTTATTATCTCTGAGTCTGATCGCACTGGTTAACTTATTCATGTGCTTCATGTTTGCATTTGTTATACCTTATGTCCGAACTGTCTTGCGAGTACTTTCATAGTACTCACCTGGCTTGTTGATTTGGCCAGATGTTGACGAAGGTGATCTCTTGGATGAAGAGTTTGATAGCGCGTCCGACGCCTAGAGGAGTCCCAGTCAGTCCTGCGCGATCCCGGATATTGGTCACTTGTATCGTTTACGCTTCCGCCACCCGCAATAAGTATTCTCGAGCCTCACTCCGACGCTCGAAGAGTTGTAGTATTCTGGAATCATGTCACTCGCTTCGCGATGATATTTCCACCACCGTTTTATCGTGAGTTAGAAGTTTGCCACCCTATCCGCCGTTTTGTTTTATCGGCGTGCATGTAATAAATTGTTGGGCAGTCTCTGCTCAACTTTGTATTATATTTAGTACTCCTGGTATTTTTCTTCTGTGACCAATGTATTGTCTATCAGTGAGAAGGAATTCTTCCTCGCTGGTCCGTAACAGGGATTGGTTTCTCAATAATTATTTTATTGAAAAACCGGTCGTGACAAGCTTGGTATCAGAGCCAGGCTGACTGTAGGAAGCCACTAGGTGCGATCGCTAATCTGTTATTAGCGTCTTTAGTGCTTCTTCAGCATTTTGCAAATGTAGCTATTTTATGTTGGTCATCATAAAATTTATGACATGACTACTCAGAATTTTTGCCTACTTTTGTAGATGGCTGGCAGCAGCTGTGAGAATCGAGTGTTCACCAACGTGCCCGAGGGGTTTGTCAAGCTCCTCGTCTCCATCACCAAGCTCGCGATCGGGCCAGCAGCTCGCCCGGAGTTCACCCTCTATCAGCACAAGCTCAGTGACGACGTGTCTATGCACCAGGCTGTGGTGCAGTTCAGGGGAGGACGATCTGCTGCTCGCCATTTCCGTTTTACGGGAAGGGCCATGCCTACGGAGAGGCATGCCATGCAGATGGCTGCCCGTGAGGCGATAGCTCGCCTTCGGGACATCCTTCCTACGATGAAGACTCGTCGCTACCGCTACCTCCCATGCCATGTGCCTTACACCAGCCACTATGCGTTCGCCTGCCATCGGGGAGAGCGAGATGAAGCCATCGAGATGGTTGTGGAGTATCTCAAGGCTCTGGAGGAGTCTTTCGACAACCTCGTAGATGATCTTGTGGCTGCCCGCATGGACTTAGTCCGGGGCGGTCCTGCCAGCAGGAAGGAGCTTCTCCACACGGCGCCGCCTCTGACATTCGTCTCGTCTTCAGCCTCGTATGCACCGGCCGTTTTGGCCACTGCTCGCCGTCTGCCTACCACTGAGGAGTTCGACCGAGTCATCGCTCCTACTCCAGTCAGAGCCGCACCGCCTGCCGCACGCGCTCTACCACCAGTCGCCCCCGCACCATCACCGCAGCGCAGCGTCGCACGCCAGGAGCCAGCTAGAGAGGAGGAGGTTGATTCTCCTGGACCGCTGAGCCTTGCCATCGGCAAGGGGAAGGAGATCTTCACCATCTCCGACTGAGAGCACCGAGTAGCCGCGTGTTATGCCTGCTTGTATGATGTGTTGTTTTTATCTGTACGCTAGTTTGTATTGGTGTGTTTGCTGCCTTCCGGAGTAGTACGCTAGTTTTTAATAACATGTCAGGATTGTGTACGCACAACCTGAGTGCTGTATCTTGTGTTTGCTTTCGCATGTAAGATTTGTGTTAAGCACTTCTTCTCCGTGAAAATCATTTGTGTTTCTTGAAAACCTTGAAGCCTTTTTGATTATTGCCTTTGCAAGGGTTTTCCTGCGCTACACGGTTTTTCTCATGGGTTTTGCAAATGATACCCCAGACTGGAAAAATGTCTCGCCCTTGGACTCGCTCTATGCCCAATCAGCCAGAAGAGGTTTACGGAACACAGACCAGCAACAATTTCACTCAGGGTCAGTCCAGCCAACAGGACAGCGAAGCGGCACTATCTCAAGTATGCCGTCTCTTCGAGCAAAGCCAGCAACAGCACCAGGAGATGATGAACCATGTCATCAATATGGGAAACCACCGTGAACCCTATCAACCACATTCCAAGTTATCTGAGTTACAGAAGACTCGCCCCTCAACTTTTGCTCACACCGACAGGCCACTGGAAGCCGATGATTGGCTTCGCGAGATTGAAAGGAAACTGATTATCGCTCAATGCTCAGATCATGAGAAGGTGCTTTATGCACCACACTACCTTACTGGAGCAGCCGCAGCATGGTGGGAAAACTTCCTACACATGCACCCCAGGGAACACAACATCACCTGGGAAGAATTCAAGGAAGGCTTCCGTGGGGCACACATTCCCAGGAGCATCCTAAAGATCAAGAAGAGAGAGTTTGATGACCTGAAGCAAAGAGGCATGACCGTCACAGAATACAACGGCCAGTTTACCCAACTGTCTCGTTATGCCTACGACGAGCACATGACAGAAAACAAGAAGATGGAAAAATTCCTGGACGGCCTGGCACCAGCATTAAGATGCCAACTGATTGTACACACCTTTCCGGATTTTAAGACGCTGGTGGACAAGGCCATCACCCTGGAGAATGAGCGCCGTAGTCTGGAAGATATCCGCAAGCGGAAGAGGGACAAGACGACTCTTGCCCGCAGCAACCGAGGCAAGACTGAGGTCCCAAGGACAGACACGAGGAGATCCACGACTACTGAGCCAAGACCCGTCGGACAATTTCATGCCAGAGACAAGGAGTTCACATACCGTCCAGGGGTCACCTGCTATGCTTGTGGTCAACAAGGGCATTATGCTAAACAGTGCCCGAAGCCAAGAGACTCGGCACCCAAGCCGAACAATGGTGGAAACAATCCAGCCCCCAAGCGCAACAACTTCAATCCCAGCAACAACCACAGGAAGGGTCACTTGAACCATGTGACCAGGGAAGAAGCGCAGAATGCCCCAGACATCGTGCTCGGTACGTTCCCTGTCAACACAGTACCTGCCACGGTTTTGTTTGATTCTGGAGCTTCCCATTCGTTCGTTTCGAAGAGTTTTGTTTCGCAACATGGTTTTCCGATACTCCCCTTGGAAAAATCTATGATCATCAAGTCCCCCGGAAATAAGCAAATTGCTCAGGGTTACTGCCAAGGAGTGGTCATTGAGTTCGAAGGACTACCATTCCACGCGAATCTCATCGTGTTGGAAAGTAAAGGACTGGATGTCATTTTAGGAATGGACTGGTTAACCACCAACAAAGGATTCATCGACTGTTTCAATCGGACAGTGATTCTCACTCACCATCACGGCAAGACAATAAGAGTTTCCGCTCAAGAAAGGCCACGATCACAGAAACCAAAACTGAACAAGATGGACATCGCAGAATTAAGAAAAGTGCCAGTGGTATGCGAGTTCCCTGATGTGTTCCCGGAAGAACTACCAGGTATGCCACCAGACCGAGAGATCGAATTCAGCATTGAATTAGCACCTGGCACCGCTCCCATTTATAAGAAGCCGTATAGAATGGCACCCTCAGAATTGGTGGAGTTGAAGAAGCAGATAAAGGAATTATTGGACAAGGGTTTATACGAGCCAGCTCCTCACCATGGGGTTCGCCCGTATTGTTCGCCAAGAAGAAGGATGGGACACTGAGACTATGCATAGACTATCGAGCCCTCAATATGGTCACCATCAAAAACAAATACCCGATGCCACGGATAAATGATTTGTTTGACCAGCTCGCACAAGCTAAAGTATTTTCAAAGATTGATTTGAGATCAGGATACCATCAACTGAAGGTACGAACAGAGGATATCCCCAAGACAGCATTCACTTCCAGATATGGGTTATACGAGTTCACAGTGATGCCTTTTGGTCTAACAAACGCCCCCGCATATTTCGTCCACCTCATGAACAAAGTGTTCATGAAATTCATGGACAAATTTGTGGTGGTATTCATTGACGACATTCTGGTTTACTCAAGGACACCAGAAGAACATGCTGAGCACCTCAGAATTGTTTTGGGAGAATTGAGGAAGCATCAGTTGTACGCCAAGTTTAGCAAATGCGAATTTTGGCTAAGACAAGTTGGTTTCTTAGGCCATATATTGAACCAAGAAGGCGTAGCCGTAGACCCAGAAAAGGTCAAGGCCATACTGGACTGGAAGCCACCCGCGAATGTTACAGATGTGCGGAGTTTCCTAGGAATGGCCGGATATTACAGGAGATTTATTGAAGGATTCTCCACTGTGGCAAAACCTATGACCCAACTACTCAAGAAGGACAAGAAATTCGTATGGACGGAAGCATGTGAGCAGAGCTTCCAAGAACTCAAGAAAAAGCTGACAACCGCACCAGTCTTAACTGTGCCAGACATACACAAGAGCTTTGAGTATATTGTGACGCGTCCCGAAAAGGTCTCGGATGTGTGCTAATGCAGGATGGCAAAGTTGTCGCATATGCCTCCAGGCAACTGCGAAAACATGAGGAAAATTACCCAACACATGACTTGGAACTAGCAGCAGTTATACATGCACTCAAGGAGTGGAGGCACTTTCTGTTGGGAAATCGCTGTGAAATATATACGGACCATAAGAGCCTCAAATATATCTTCACACAGCCAGAGCTGAATTTACGCCAACGACGCTGGTTGGAACTGGTCAAAGACTATGACGTCGGCATCCACTACCACCCAGGAAAAGCAAATGTAGTGGCCGATGCCCTTAGTCGAAACCCCAGCCCGGACAGTGACGGTCAGCAAAACTTGAGGCCTGAGTTTCAGCGAGAGTTCACTCGGCTCAACATGATGTTAGTCTCTGAGGGCACCATATCGAACCTGGAGATACAACCCACCCTAGTGGAACAAATCAAGAAGGCTCAACAGGGACATCCCAGTATCGAAGGCATAAAGAAGAAAATGAACCGTAGTAAGACTTCAGAATTCGTCACGGACAGTGAAGGAACATTATGGTACCGGGACAGACTTTGCGTACCTAACATTGAGGAACTCAAGCAACAGATCTTGACGGAGAGCCACACCGCTCCATACTCGATACATCCTGGAGGAACCAAAATGTACAAGGACATTCAGGAAAGATTTTGGTGGCACGGTATGAAAAGAGATATAGCCACATTCGTTGCTTGTTGCGATTCATGTCAGCGCATCAAGGCCGAGCACCAAAAGCCAGCAGGGCTACTCCAGCCTAACAGGATACCGGAGTGGAAATGGGATGAAATCGGAATGGACTTCATTGTCGGATTACCCCGATCACAGCGTGGAAATGACGCCATCTGGGTCATCACAGACCGACTAACCAAGGTTGCTCACTTCATTCCCGTGAAGACTACCTACTCCACACAAAGACTGGCAAAACTCTATCTCTCCCGTATAGTTTGCTTGCACGGAGTCCCAAAGACTATAATATCAGACCGAGGCACCCAATTCGTCTCCAAATTTTGGGATCACCTACAACAAGCTCTGGGCACGCAACTAGCTTTCAGTACAGCATACCACCCTCAGACAGATGGACAAACAGAACGTGTAAACCAAATCCTAGAGGATATGCTAAGAGCCTGTGTGCTCACCTATGGATCCAGTTGGGAAGAGAGTTTGCCGTATGCCGAATTTGCGTACAACAACAGTTACCAAGCCAGCTTGCAAATGGCACCCTTTGAAGCATTGTACGGACGGAGGTGTCGTACCCCATTGAATTGGTCAGAAACAGGTGACAGCCGTATCTTCGGCCCAGATATGCTTAAGGAGGCCGAGGAAAAAGTTAAACAAATCAGGGACAGACTCAAGACAGCACAGAGCCGACAAAAGAGCTACTATGATCAGAAGCATCGTGAGGTCAGCTTTGAACCTGGTGATTCCGTATACCTCCGAGTATCTCCTATGAGGGGTCTGCAACGGTTCAAAATAAGGGGAAGCTAGCCCCAAGATTTATTGGACCATTTTGTGTGAAGGCACGAAGAGGCACGGTAGCCTACCAACTAGACCTACCCAAGGAGCTGTCAGACGTCCATGACGTATTCCACGTCTCGCAGTTGAGGAAATGTGTGAGTAACCCGGAGAAACATGTACCTCATGAGGACATTGATATGCAACCAGATCTCACCTACAGAGAAAGGCCAGTAAAGATTTTAGAAGAGTCTGAACGGAGGACCCGTCAGAAAACGACAAAATTTTCAGGGTCCAGTGGAGCAACCACACTGAGGATGAAGCCACATGGGAAAGGGAAGATTTCCTCCGAGCAGAGTATCCATATCTATTTGAGGATCAGCAGAAATCTCGAGGACGAGATTTTTCCTAAGGGGGTAGGTGTTGTGACACCCAAGTTTTTATTGGATTTTTCAAAAGATTTTATTTGACTTGAAGGGAGTGATTTAAAAATTTTCTTCAAGAGAACTCTCACTCTCAAATATTTTTCTTTATGGCAAAAATTTTATTTGGATTCACCCAAGATCTGCCTTTGACCTTGGAGGTTCTTGCTTTTCATTTGGGCTCAAGACAAAATGTTTTTCATTTGAGAAAATAACCTTTGAAAACCTTTTTGAGAATTGCACTATGGCTTTTGGAAAGTCCTTTGCCACTTTCAACTATTCCTTCTTGCCATGGCATTAGTGCAAATCCTCTCTCCTAACCCTTCCCTCACCTTTGGATCATGATTTGCATCAAATCCAGCAAGTTGAACCTCCTCATGTGATCATTTCCATTCAAATTCTATTCAAATAATTTCTGTCTTCTCTTATAGCACTTGGAGATTTACAAAGGAACTCCTTTTTCTGTTTTGATTTTTGCCACCAAACTTCTTTCCCCTCCTAGTCCTTTGAACCCTCAACCTAGAACCATGAAGATCCACTGGTCTCCAGTTCAAAAATTTCAAACTACATCAGCTGCAAGTTTGGACCAGATTTGCCAAATTTGGTGAAATTCATTCAAAACTTTCTCCAAAAATTCCAAGTAAATTCATGCAGCCCCTGGGTGCTTTGAGTGATCATCTCACCAAGTTACAGCTCCAGAAAAATTTATCTCTTTACCAAAACCTACTGTCGAACACCTGCAATGCTTGGTCACTGTCAAGTTTCAGTTAACTTCAGAGTTCAGTCAGTGCTCACTGTCGTTTTCTTCAGAGACGGGCGTCGATCTCGCCAGTACCCTCGCGTCGCCTTGCTCCTCGTCCTCGCCCTCTCGTTCCTGCACCGCACGAGTGCCTGGCATCTTGCGGGCGTCGGCGACGAGCAGCAGAAGGTGCGCCGCCCCGTGACCGACGTCGGCGGCGGCTTTGCGGACGCCAGCGGGAGACACGGCGCCGCCGACTCCACCCAGCGCCGCCCAAACCACCGGAGCCCGCCGCGTGGCCGTCCACTCCCCCAAATGCGCTGCCACTCTCGTCGTGAACCCCAGGGCGCGGAGCGCGCTCTCTGCCGCCGTTGAGCCCGTGCGGTCACCTCACCGTGGGCAGACGCCATTACGCCAGGGCCAGCTCCGTTTAGCTGCAAAACGAGTCCCGTAACATCCACTGATGCTGCTCGACCGCTCAAACCCCCTGCCAACCCACTGCTCCGCCGTAATCGCTCGCCGGAGATTCTCCGTTCACGGCCACCCCGTCGATCTGCCTATAAATAGGGGCCCCGAGCTTCAACTCGAGCACCCACCAGCCCTACACTTCCCCTAGAGCACGCCCAGCCACTGGAAGAGCCCCGAGGAGGTCTCCTTCCTCGACTCCGGCCGCCGCGATCCGCCACGGGATCCAGCCCGATTCGCCCCCGTGTGTGCTCCGCAGCCCCCATTCTCTTGCCAGTAGCTTCTCCTTGCATCACCCGTTCTGACCCGCGCCTCAATTCGTACTTTGCAGCCCTCCACCGGAGTTCCCCAACCTCACCCGAACCGCCGTCCGCCGGAGATAGTGTCGCCGTCGACGTGGTGCTCCCCGTTGGACGAGTCCACCACCCACCGACGCGGAAGAAGACACTGAAGCTCTTGGTACCCTCCGTTTCTCCTAACTCGCCGTGGTTCGACGCCGGCGTCCACCGCCGTCTTCGGGCGCCGGCGAGCTTTCAAACCTGACATGCGGGCCCCGCGTGTCAGCCTCTGTTTTATTTCCCCGAACCGTTTTCTGTTGGCGCCTTCGGGCAAAATACGTTTTCTCCTTGCGCTTGCGCATTCCCAGCCGAAGCGTTTTCTGTTTTCTCAGTTAAAACCCTGGAACTTTTCTGTTTCATTACAGAAAGGTCCCTGGACAGAAACCTTTATAACTTTTTAATGAAAAGGTATTTTTGAGTGATTCTTTTTCTGTCAATCTCCAAATTTTGTCTAGTTTTTTATGGGATTTATTTGAAAAATATTTGGCAAAGTTTCTGTGCATGTGTTGGTTTTCACGTTAGTACCCCGTTTCGTGATTGCCGTAGGTTCCGGGAGAGGGGACGGAGCCGCGAACTTCGCCGAGCTAGACTCCGACTTCTCCGAACCAGGCAAGCATGTTTGAACATTTGATATGGCAGATGTTTTGCATGTTCATGTGAAAGTTTGTGCGTGGCATGTGAGTGTCGATAAATACCTCGTTGCTTGTAAGGCAACGACCCGGTTGTTCCGAAGTTGCGATGACCTCTGATGAGAGGTGGCCTAATCATGTAGTGACATGAAGGGCAGCAAGGTGGTACTGTTGTAGCATGCCAGCCTTGCGTCATCCGACTTTCTTCGACGTTAACGTGGTTGGAGCCACGTTATCGATCTTTTCCCGCATGTTCCAAAGTTGCGATGACCTCTGATGAGAGGTGGCCTAATCATGTGGTGACATGAAGGGCAGCAAGGTGGTACTGTTGTAGCATGCCAGCCTTGTGTCATCCGACTTTTCCGACGTTAACATGGTTGGAGCCGTGTTATCGTCCCTTCCCCTTTCCGTGCTACCACATGTCTCATTGCCAGGATACGGTTTAGTAAGTTGGTAACCTCTTTCCGTGTACACACCAAACAGAGAGGCCGGGATGATGGTACCTTGGCCCAGGATTAAAGCCAGTCATTCGGTCAGGGGGCATGGGTGTTTCCGGTTGGGACCGAGAGGGGGGGCACCCCCTTATAGCGCGCGTATAGAAATTTGATCCCATGCTACGCGAGGTTGTAGCCTCCCCGACTCAGGGTTTTTCCTGAATGTTGCCGAGGGTGATCCCTGGCTTCGGATGGTTAAATTGGGTGTGTACTGGTTAGACGTGTTCCTTCCAGAACACCGTAGACGGAACTAGTCCCCGTGACTACTGAAATCCGTTGGCTGTGGTTAAGTACAAACTCTGCAGAGTCAATTCTTTCCAAATCATCGTATCCATGATCAGTAATGTAGACTTTACATCCAAATCTATCCGTGTGAAAATCTTGCCTCCGGTGAACAAGCTCAAGTGGTAAATCTCAGATTTATTGTTATTCCAGTTGATGGACTAACTTTATTTTGTGTCTCATGCTTGTGATAATTTATGTCTCCGAGCTATTGTATTAATGAGTTGTGATATAAGCCCTTTATGTGACGTCGCGCAGACGTCCGACTGTGGCGTGTACTCGTTTCTCACTTTCGATATAAGCCCTTTATGTGATGTCGCTCAGACGTCCGACTGCGGCATGCACTGTCTTTACTTTCTGTTATAAGCCCTTTATGTGGTGTCGCCCCGACGCCCGACTGTGGCATTATTCTTCCGCATTTTCCGCTCGAGGAGTCTTTCAGACACTCGTTTGGCACCTGTATTATTATTCCGCATTTTCCGCTCGAGGAGTCTTTCAGACACTCGTTTGGCACCTGTATTATTATTCCGCATTTTCCGCTCGAGGAGTCTTTCAGACACTCGTTTGGCACCTGTATTATTATTCCGCATTTTCCGCTCGAGGAGTCTTTCAGACACTCGTTTGGCACCTATTATTATTATTCCGCATTTTCCTCTCGAGGAGTCTTTCAGACACTCGTTTGGCACCAGTATTATTATTCCGCATTTTCCTCGAGGAGTCTTTCAGACACTCGTTTGGCACCCGTATTACTATTCCGCAGTTTCCGCTCGAGGCGTCATTCAGACCCTCGCCCACAGTATTTATTATCTCTATGTCTGATCGCACTGGTTAACTTATTCATGTGCTTCATGTTTGCATTTGTTATACCTTATGTCCGAACTGTCTTGCGAGTACTTTCATAGTACTCACCTGGCTTGTTGATTTGGCCAGATGTTGACGAAGGCGATCTCTTGGATGAAGAGTTTGATAGCGCGTCCGACGCCTAGAGGAGTCCCAGTCAGTCCTGCGCGATCCCGGATATTGGTCACTTGTATCGTTTACGCTTCCGCCACCCGCAATAAGTCTTCTCGAGCCTCACTCCGACGCTCGAAGAGTTGTAGTATTCTGGAATCATGTCACTCGCTTCGCGATGATATTTTCACCACCGTTTTTATCGTGAGTTAGAAGTTTGCCACCCTATCCGCCGTATCGTTTTATCGGCGTGCATGTAATAAATTGTTGGGCAGTCTCTGCTCAACTCTGTATTATATTTAGTACTCCTGGTATTTTTCTTCTGTGACCAATGTATTGTCTATCAGTGAGAAGGAATTCTTCCTCGCTGGTCCGTAACAGGGATTGGTTTCTCAATAATTATTTTATTGAAAAACCGGTCGTGACACTTACTAATGCTCGTAGTTGCGCCTGGGTATTTGATACTAGTTTGGTGGCTCATATTTGTAACTCAAAACAGAAGCTGCGGCATAAACGAAGATTGGCTAAGGACGAGGTGACGATGCACGTCGGGAATGGTTCCAAGGTCGATGTGATCGTCGTCGGCACGCTACCTCTACATCTACCTTCGGGATTAGTTTTAGATCAAGAATTGTTATTTGGTGCCAGCGTTGAGCATGAACATTATATCTGGATCTTGTTTATTACGAGACGGTTATTCATTTAAGTCAGAGAATAATGGTTGTTCTATTTATATGAGTAATATCTTTTATGGCCATGCACCTTTGATGAATGGTCTATTCTTGTTGAATCTCGATCATAGTGGATACACATATTCATAATATTGATGCCAAAAGATGCAAAGTTGATAATCATAGTGCAACATACTTGTGGCACTGCCGTTTAGGTAATATTGGTGTAAAGCGCATGAAGAAACTCCATGCGGATGGACTTTTGGAATAACTTTATTATGAATTATTTGATGCTTGCGAACCATGCCTCGTGGGTAAAATGACTAAAGTTCCGTTCTTCTGAACAATGGAGCGAGCTAATGACTTATTGGAAATAATACATACCAATGTATGCGGTCCGATGAGTGTTGAAGCACGTGGCGGGTATCGTTATTTTCTGAACTTCACAGATGATTTGAGTAGGTATGGATATATGTACTTGGTGAAACACAAGTCGGAAACATTTGAAAAGTTCAAGGAATTTCAGAGTGAAGTGGAGAATCATCGCAATAAGAAAATAAAGTTTCTACGATCTGATCGCGGAGGCGAATATTTGATTTACGAGTTTGGCATTCATTTAAAACAATGTGGAATTGTTTCACAACTCACGCTACCTGGAACACCACAGCGTAATGGTGTGTCCGAATGTCGTAACCATACTTTATTAGATATGGTGTGCTCTATGATGTCTCTTATCGATTTGCCTTTATCATTTTGGGGTTATGCATTAGAGACAGCCGCATTCACATTAAATAGGGCACCGTCTAAATCGGTTGAGACGACACCGTATGAACTATGGTTTGGCAAGAAACCTAAGCTGTCGTTTCTTAAAGTTTGAGGATGCAACACTTATGTCAAAAGGCTTCATCCTGATAAGCTCGAACCCAAATCGGAGAAGTGCATCTTCATAGGATACTGATGTCTACTACGCAACCTTCTTCTTGTAGACTCGTGTTGGGCCTCCAAGCGAAGAGTTTTGTAGGACAGTAACAATTATCCCTCAAGTGGATGACCTAAGGTTCATCAATCCGTGGGAGGCGTAGGATGCAGACGATCTCTCTCAAACAACCCTACAACCAAATAACAAAGAGTCTATTGTGTCCCCAACACACCCAATACAATGGTAAATTGTATAGGTGCACTAGTTCCGCAAAGAGATGACGATACAAGTGTAACATGAATGGTAGATATAGGTTTTTGTAATCTGAAAATATAAAAACAGCAAGGTAAATAGTAACAAAAGTGAGCAAAAAAGGTATTGCAATGCTTTAAAACAAGGCCTAGGGTTCATACTTTCACTAGTGCAAGTTCTCTCAACAACGATAACATAATTAAATCATATGGCAATCCCTCAACGTGCGAAAAAAATTCACTCCAAAGTTCCTATCGCGGAGAACATAAGATGAAATTTCTTGTAGGGTACGAACAACCTCAAAGTTATTCTTTTCGATCAATCCATTGAGCTATTCCTATAAGGGTCACAAACAACCCTAGAGTTCGTAGTAAAATAACACCATATGAGACACATCAATCAACCCTAATGTCACCTAGATACTCCAATGTCACCACAAGTATCCACGGGTCAATTATACGATATGCATCAAACAACTTCAAATTCATAATATTCAATCCAACACCAAGAACCTCAAAGAGTGCCCCAAGACCAGAGAAACAAGGACAAAAACGTGCATCAACCCCTATGCATAGATTACCCCAATGTCACCTCGGGAATCCGCAAGTTGAGTGCCAAAACATACATCAAGTGAATCAATAGAACACCCCATTGTCACCACGGGTATCCCACGCAAGACATACATCAAGTGTTCTCAAATCCATAATAGTATTCAATCCGATAATCGTGAAACCCCAAAGGTAAAACTCAATTCATCACAAGAAGCTAGTGGGGGAGAAACACCATACGATCCAACTATAATTCCTGCTCGTCCTCGAGTAGGTAAATGATAAAACCAGAATTTTTGATGTGGAATGCTACCTAACATATCTTTCCATGTAATTTTCTTTATTGTGGCATGAATATTCAGATCCATAAGATTCAAAACAGAAGTTTAATATTGACATAAAACAATAATACTTCAAGCATGCTAATAAAGCAATCATGTCTTCTCAAAATATCATGGCCAAAGAAAGTTATCCCTACAAAATCATATAGTCTTGCTATGCTCAATCTTCATCACACAAAGTATTAAATCATGCACAACCCCGATGACAAGCCAAGCAATTGTTTCATACTTTTGATGTTCTCAAACTTTGTCAACTTTCACGCAATACATGAGCATGAGCCGTGGATATAGCACTATAGGTGGAATATAATATGGTGGTTGTGGAGAAGATAAAAAGAAGAAGAAAGTATCACATCAACTAGGCATATTAACGGGCTATGGAGATGCCCATCAATAGATATCAATGTGAGTGATTAGGGATTGCCATGCAACGGATGCACTAGAGCTATAAGTGTATGAAGGCTCAAAAAATAAACTAAGTGGGTGTGCATCCAACTTGCTTGCTCACGAAAACCTAGGGTAATTTGAGGAAGCCCATCATTGGAATATACAAGCCAAGTTCTATAATGAAAACTTTCCACTAGTATGTGAAAGTGACAACATAGGAGATTCTCTATCATGAAGATCATGGTGCTACTTTGAAGCACAAGTGTGGTAAAAGGATAGTGACATTGTCCCTTCTCTCTTTTTCTCTCAGTTTTTTGTTTGGGCTCTTTGGCCTCTTTTCTTTATTTCTCTTTTTTTATTTTGTGCTCTTTGGCCTCTTTTTTATTTTTATTTTTGTCTGGATCCTCATCCCAACTTGTGAGGGAATCATAGTCTCCATCATCCTTTTCCTCATATGGGACACTGCTCTAATAATGATGATCATCACACTTTTATTTACTTTACAACTCAAGAATTACAACTCAATACTAAAACAAAATCTGACTCTATATTAATGCCTCCGTCGGTGTACCGGGTTGTGCAATGACTCAAGAGTGACATGTATAAAAAATATGAATGGTGGCTTTGCCACAAATACGATGTCAACTACATGATCATGCAAAGCAATATGACAATGATGAAGCGTGTCATGATAAACGAAACGGTGGAATTTGCATGGCAATATATCTCAGAATGTCTATGGAAATGCCATAATAGGTAGGTATGGTGGCTGTTTTGAGGAAGGTATATGGTGGGTGTAATGCACCGTCGAAAGTTGCGTGGTACTAGAGAAGCTAGCAATGGTGGAAGGGTGAGAGTGCGTATAATCCATGGACTCAACATTAGTCATAAAGAACTCACATACTTATTGCAAAAGTTTATTAGCTATTGAAACAAAGTACTACACGCATGCTCCTAGGGGGATATGGCAATCCCTCAACATGCGACAAAAGTCACTCCAAAGTTCCTATCGCGGAGAACATAAGATGAAATTGCTTGTAGGGTATGAAACCACCTCAAAGTTATTCTTTCTGATCAATCCATTGAGCTATTCCTATAGGTGTCACCAATAGCCCTAGAGTTCATAGTAAAATAACACCATATGACACACATCAATCAACCCTAATGTCACCTAGATACTTCAATGTCACCACAAGTATCCGTGGGTCAATTATACGACATGCATCAAACAACTTCAGATTCATAATATTCAATCCAACATAAAGAACCTCAAAGAGTGCCCCAAGATTCCTACCGGAGAAACAAGGAAGAAAACGTGTATCAACCCCTATGCATAGATTACCCTAATGTCACCTCGGTAATCCACAAGTTGAGTGCCAAAACATACATCAAGTGAATCAATAGAACACCCCATTGTCACGGGTATCCCACGCAAGACATGCATCAAATGTTCTCAAATCCATAATAGCATTCAATCCGATAATCATGAAACCCCGAAGGTAAAACTCAATTCATCACAAGAAGGTAGAGGGGGAGAAACACCATATGATCCAACTATAATAACAATGCTCGCGGTACATCAAGGTCGTGCCAAATCAAGAACACGAGAGAGAGAGATCATACACATAGCTACTGGTACATACCCTCAGCCCCGAGGGTTGAACTACTCCCTCCTCGTCATGCATGGAGACCACCGGGATGATGAAGATGGCATTCGGTGATGGTTTCCCCCTCCGGCAGGGTGCTGGAACGGGCTCCCGATTGGTTTTTCGTGGCTACAGAGGCTTTCGGCGGCGAAACTCCCAATCTAGGTTTCTTTCTGGTGGTTTCATGATTTATAGGAAATTTTGGCGTCGGTCTCACGTCAGGGGGGGTTCTCGAGGGACCCACAAGGTATGGGGGCGTGCCCTAGGGGGGCTATCCTTGTGGTTGCCTCGGGACTCTTCTGGAACAACTCTGATGCTCCGTGGGTCTCTTCTGGTCCATAAAAAATCACCGTAAATTTTCAGCTCGTTTGGACTCCGTTTGATATTCCTTTTCTGTAAAACTCAAAAACAAGGAAAACACATAAACTGGCAGTGGACTCTAGGTTAATAAGTTAGTTCCAAAAATAATAGAAAATAGCATATTAATGCATATAAAACATCCAAAACAAATAATATAATAGCATGGAACAATCAAAAATTATAGATACGTTGGAGAAGTATCAGATATCCTAAGGAAACTATTGGGTACACCTTCTACCACAGATCCGAAGGCAAGATCTTTGTTGCCAAAAATGGGTCCTTTCTAGAGAAGGAGTTTCTCTCGAAAGTAGTGAGTGGGAGCAAAGTAGAACTTGATGAGATAGTTGTATCTTCTCTCGAATTAGAAAGTAGCACATCAGAGAAAACAGTTCCCGTGATGCCTACAACAAATAGAGAGGAAGCTAATGATGATGATCATGAAACTTCAGATCAAGTTACTACTGAGTCTCATAGGTCGACCAGAACACGTATCACACCAGAATGGTACGGTAATCCTGTCCTGGAAGTCATGTTGTTAGACAACGGCAAACCTACGAACTATGAAGAAGCTATGATGAGCCCAGATTCTGATAAATGGCTTGAGGCCATGAAATATGAGATAGGATCCATGTATGAGAACAAAGTATGGACTTTGGTGGACTTGCCCGATGATTGGCAAGCCATTGAGAATAAATGGATCTTCAAGAAGAAGACAGACACTGATGGTTATATCAGTGTCTATAAAGCTCGACTTATCGCGAAAGGTTTTCGACAAGTTCAAGGGGTTGACTATGATGAGACTTTCTCACCCATAGCGATGCTTAAGTCTGTCCAAATCATGTTAGTAATTGCCGCATTTTATGATTATCAAATCAGGCAAACGGATGTCAAAATGCATTCCTTAACGGGTTTCTCAAAGAAGAGTTGTATATGAAGCAACCAGAAGGTTTTGTCGATCCTAAACGTGCTAACAAAGTGTGCAAGCTCCAGCGATCCATTTATGGAGTGGTGCAAGCATCTCGGAGTTGGAATGTGTGCTTTGATGATCTGATCAAGGCATATGGTTTTATATAGACTTACAGAGAAGCCTGTATTTACAAGAAAGTGAGTGGGAGCTCTGTAGCATTTCTGGTGTTATATGTGGATGCCATATTACTGATTGGAAATGATATAGAATTTATGGATAGCATAAAAGGATACTTGAATAAGAATTTTTCAATGAAAGACCTCGGTGAAGCTGCTTATATATTGGGCATCAAGATCTATAGGGATAGATCGAGATGCTTAATAGGACTTTCACAAAGCACATACCTTGACAAAGTTCTGAAGAAGTTCAAAATAGACCAGTCAAAGAAAGGGTTCTTGCCTGTGTTGCAAGGTGTGAAATTGAGTCAGACTCAAAGTCCGGCCATGACAAAAGATAGAGAGAAAATGAAAGTCATTCCCTATGCCTCAGCCATAGATTCTATTATGTATGACATGCTGTGTACCAGACCTAATGCGTGCCTTGCCATAGGTTTGGCAGGGAGGTACCAAAGTAATCCAGGAGTGGATCACTAGACATCGGTCAAGAACATCCTGAAGTACCTGAAAAGGACCAAGGATATTTTTCTCGTTTATGGAGGTGATGAAGAGCTCGTCGCAAAAGGTTACATCCTTGCTAGCTTTGACACAGATCCGGATGACTCTAAGTCTCAAACAGGATATGTATTTATATTAAATGGTGGAGCTGTCAGTTGGTGCAGTTCCAAGCTCAGCGTCGTGGTGGGATCTACGCGTGAAGCGGAGTACATAGCTGCTTCGGAAGCAGCGCATGAAGGAGTCTAGATGAATGAGTTCATATCCGATCTCGGTGTAATACCGAGTGCATCAGGTCCAATGACAATCTTTTGTGACAACACTGCAGCAATTGCCTTAGCGAAGGAATCCAGATTTCACAAGAGAACCAAACACATCAAGAGATGCTTCAACTCCATTCATGAAAAGTCAAGGATGGGGACATGGAAATTTGCAAAATACATACATATCTGAATGTGGCAGACCCGTTGACTAAACCTCTTCCACGGGCAAAACATGATCAGCACTAAAACTATATGGGTGTTAGATTCATTACTATGTAATCTAGATTATTGATTCTAGTGCCAGTGGGAGACTGGTGGAAATATGCCCTAGAGGCAATAATAAAGTTGTTATTATTATATTTCCTTATTAATGATAAAGCTTTATTATCCATGCTATAATTGTATTGACCGAAAACTTAAATACATATGTGGATACATAAACAAATACCATGTCCCTAGTGAGCCTCCACTAGACTAGCTCGTTGATCAAAGATGGTTAAGGTTTCCTAACCATAGACATGTGTTGTCACTTGATAACGGGATCACATCATTAGGAGAATGATGTGATGGACAAGACCCATCGGTTAGCTTAGCATATGATCATTCAGTTTATTGCTACTGGTTTCTTGATGTCAAATTTATATTCCTTCGACCATGAGATCATGCAACTCCCGGATACCGGAGGAATACCTTGTGTGCTATCAAACATCACAACGTAACTAAGTGATCATAAAGATGCTCTACAGGTATCTCCGAAGGTGTCTGTTGAGTTGGCATGGATCGAGATTAGGATTTGCCGCTGTGTATCGGAGAGGTATCTCTGGGCCCTCTCGGTAATAAAACTCACAAGAAGCTTGCAAGCAAAGTGACTAAGGATTTAGTGACGAGATGTTGTATTACGGAACGAGTAAAGAGACTTGCCGGTAACGAGATTGAACTAGGTATGGAGATACCGATGATCGAATCTCTGGCAAGTAACATACCGACGGACAAAAGGAATTACATATGTTGTCATAAAGGTTCGACCGATAAAGACCTTCATGGAATATGTAGGAACCAATGTGGGTATCCAGGTCCCGCTATTGGTTATTGACCGGAGAGGCGTCTCGGTCATGTCTACATCATTCTCGAACCCGTAGGGTCCGCACGCTTAACGTTCATTGATTTTATATATAGTACTATATGAGTTATGTGAGCTGGTGACCGAATGTTGTTCGGAGTCTCGAACGAGATCACGAACATGATGAGGAGCTCCGGAATGGTCCGAAGGTAAAGATTGATATATAGGACGATGTTATTTGGTCACCGGAAAGGTTTCGGAATGTACCGGGTAATCATCGGATCACCGGAAGGGGTTCCGGGAAGCCCTGGGAGGTCAATGGGCCATATGGGCCAAACGAGGGGAGCACACCAGCCCACAAGGGTTTGGCGAGCCCCTCCTCTGGCCGCAGGCCTTGGGGAGAAAAGGAAGGAGGGGATTCGGCCTCCCCTTGCCTTCTCCCTCCTCCCCTTTCCTTCCCGCCGAGTGCAAATAAGGAAAGGGGCGCCATAGGGCAGGAGCCCAAGCGGGCAGGCGGCCACCCTTGGGGCGCACCCTGGCTGCCTCCCCTACCCCCGCCTACATATATATATATATATATATATATATATATATATATATATATATATATATATATATATATATATATATATATATAGGAAAAATCCATCCTACCACCCGGTGGTAGTTACCCCACATATCTCATATACTACAATGTGATACTATATTTACTATTTTATTATTTTAAATATGTTCATGTATTATATCTAAGATATTTCAAAGCAAGTTACATCAGAAAATTGCATATGAGCCCATAGTTTTTGTTATATTTGTGAAATACGTACATATTTGTACGTAAAAAAGAGCATACTCAAAACATGGTACATACTACCTAAAAATTAGTATATATACTACCTAATCATTGTTATATACTACATACTACACGTACATACTCTCGGTTTTGATAGATACTACATACAACATACAAAACGCAAGTGGTGGTAACTACCACTGCTTGTAGGAAACATTTGTCCTATATATGTGTGTGTGTGTGTGTGAGAGAGAGAGAGAGAGAGGGAGGGGTGCCACAGAACCCATGACAATCCACAAGCCGCGTGCGGCGCCCCTCTCCTCGGTTTCATCCTTCGCCTAGTTTTCTGCAGTGCACGACGAAGCCCTGCAGAACAAGTTCACCATCACCGTCATCACACCGTCGTGCTACCAAAACTCATCTACTAGTTCGTCCACCTTGCTAGATCAAGAAGGCAAGGATGTCATCGAGCTGAACGTGTGCTGAATGTGGTGGTGTCGTATATTCGGTACTTGATCGGTTGGAACGCGAAGGTGTACGACTACATCAACCGCGTTGATAAGCGCTTCCGCTAAACGGTCTACGAGGGTACGTAGACATACTCTCCCCTCTTGTAGTTATGCATCTCCATGGATAGATCTTGCGTGTGCGTAGAAAATTTTGGTTTTCCATACAACGTTCCCCAACAAGATGGTGCAGGTATTTTCTTAGGTGCTTCAGCTGTGGTTATGGCTGGTTTGATGGACCCGACAACTTTGGATGCCCTAGGGTGCAGTGAGGCGCTCGCACTAGCCCAAGATTTAAACCTCTGAAACCTGACCATCGCATCGGACTGCTACGAAGTGATCAGCAACATCAAGAATGAAGCTTTCACGCCCTATGCGGCGATTTTTAGAGAAACTAAGTACACTAGGCTAAATTTTAAGAGTGTTAGTTTTTGTTTTGAGTTTAGAGAGTCCAACTTTGAAGCTCACTCGATTGTGAAGGGGGCCTCGTCTCTGTCGGTTGGACGCCATGTGTGGCTGGGAGTTATGCCAGATAGTGCTTGTATCCCAAAAATTATGAACTTTGAATAAAATCCCAGTTTACCCCTAAAAAAATTATACGTTGGAAGAATTGTGTATCATTTCCTGGGTTAGTAAACAGGGTGCGCGCGCCTATGTCAAGTCGCCGGTTTGAACCCCACCTTTCTCTTGTCTACTCTTCATTAACAGGTGGGTCTACTTTTATACGTAATTAAGAAAATCCAAAGACTTATCGGTTTTTTACCCTGAGCCACGGACATGTAGGCCAGCCCATGCTGGTTCGCCACGTAAAGAGTGTGTATGTTTCGGATACTGTAGAAAGCACCGTATTTGCACCAAACAACAAGTTAGATGACCATAAATTCGTATTTTCAAAGTATTAGCATCAAAATAAACATCCAGCGCAAGTTCTACGACTACCAGTGATATTACCTCCAAGCTTATCTACACCTGAGTGAGCAGTAAATTCAAAAGAAATAGTAATAATTCAAGAATACCTGAAAAATACACTAAAGAGGCATGAATATTTTAGGTGCATGCAAATGTTAGTTCAAGATGATTTCAAGAGGATCTCCGTCAAACAAAAAATTTGAAGCTGCAAAATGTCCAAAGTTGCTCGAGTTCTCCAACCTCCTTCGATGCCATCTCGCCGTGGAATTAGCAAGTGCCTAGGAAATTTGAGCCGCTTTGGTGTAAAAGTTGTTTTTTTTATATTTTAACCCACTATATATTCTCGCTCGGGAGCAGAAGCACCTGATGCAGCAACACCTAAGAATGTAATGTGATTTTGTGTTGTCCTACCAAGTAGACTCGAAATTCGTGGAAAGTTTGATTAGAGCATCTACAACCGGACCTCTCAAACCCGCCTCATATGTCCGGGCGGGCCGCCCGGTCATTGCCCGGTCATGATTTTTTGACCCAGACGGGCTCCTCAAACGGTCCTCAAACACCCGGGCTGACTGGCACCCCCCGTATCCAGCCCAAATATGGGGCAGATATGGGGGCACCCGGACACACTCGTCATGTCGGACCCGACAGCCTGACCCCATCCCAAATTGCACCAAACCCTTCCTCCTCCTCCCGCCGCCCTCCAACCATTCCCGCGCCCGGACCCTCGTTGGCCTCCACCATTGCTCCCAATCCTCACCTCCGGTCCCGATCCATCGCCGAGATGTCGTCCAGCCCAGCCCACACCGCCGCGACGGAGACACAATCCGCCTCATCCGTTGGAGGCGTGATTTCATCGGCGACGACATGCAAGGCGGAGAACGTCGCTCGTGGCGATGCCGGAAGTGAGAGAGGGAGGCGGCGACGGCATTGTAAGGAGGTTCGGACATGGTGGAGAAGTTGTCTCCTCCGCTACGCCCGGATCCTCGCACCCCTTCCCTCCGAGCGCCTACGCAGATTACACTGTCTGACCCCCTTGGGAAACACGATGATCCGAGCGCCGGCTGGGCCATTCCAGACAACTTTCCGCCCATGCAGATGCCGGCGGTCGACGTGTGTGACTCGCCGCAGCTCATTCGGGCGCGAAGGAGCACGGGCTTCGGCAGTGCCCAGGCTACCCTCAACATGTTCGACGGAATGACCGAACAAGAGTCGATGTGTTTTCTTTGCTCTTGTCTGATCAAATTTTAGCATAAACCACTAGATCATTCCACTCATGATGAAGGAGGCCACCACTGTCGGTGTTAACCAATGACAATGAAGATCCGACCGAAATGGAGTATGAATTGGAGGCCACCACTGTCGGTGTCAAAACTGGCAGATCTCGGGTAGGGGGGCCAAACTGTGAGTCTAAGGATCAATGGTAACAAGGGACAATGGGGACACGATGTTTACCCAGGTTCGGGCCCTCTTAATGGATGTACAACCCTACGTCCTGCTTGATTGTATTCGATGAGTATAGGGGTTACAAGAGTTGATCTACCTCAAGATCGTAATAGCTGAACCCTAGTTGTCTAGCCTATGATTATTCTGATAGCCTCTACAGACTAACCCCTCCGGTTTATATACACACTGGGGGCCTAGGGTTACACAGAGTCGGTTTGCAAAAGAAGGAATAGTACATCCAGACACCAAACTTGCCGTCAACACATACAGGAGTTCTACCCGAACACGGGAGATGGTCTTCTGCTTTTATCTTCACGGCCCGTCAGTCCGGTCCATACCGAATAGACTGGACACTTGAGGACCCCCGAATCCAGGACTCCCTCAGTAGCTCCCGAACTTTCCTTCAATGACGACGTAGTATCCGGCTTATGCCTTCGGCTTTGCAAGGCGGGTTCTTCTCCATACTTCGGATTGATGATAGTCCGGTTTTGACCTCAATATGCTGCCTTTATGATTCCCTTCCTGTTGTCACCTCGATTTCCATGGACCGGGCGAATGCGAACGGTCCATAATTTTTACAAATAACCCCTTTACTACGCACGGGCGACATCTATATAAGGAGGTTAGATCCCCAAGTGCCATCCCACATCATGCTAAGAGCATCGGAGCAAAGCACGAAAAAACTTCAAAACATGGCGAGCGCTCCTAGCTCTTCCTCGCGCCTGCATGGCCCTCAAGAGGGTGATTGGCGCAGCTGCTCAGTGTCTCACCTTCAACTGAATCGACTTCAGACACAGGGATATCTTCCTCTCACAGATCTAGTCCATGTGCGAGCGGGATTGGCCTCGATTGGCAATGACGTGCTAGCAGAGAACTTCCCCAACCCTAGCAAGGAGGAGAGGGTGTGTTTCGTCCTGTTTCTTCTGAGGGGCTTAGGATTCCCGATCCACCCTTTCCTCAGAGGTCTATTCGAGTTCTATGCGATCTAGCTGCACAACCTCACACTAGGTTCTATCCTGCACATCTCAGGTTTTGTCGCTCTCTGCGAACTGTTTTTAGGCTGCGAGGCTCATTTTGAACTATGGAGAAAGTTCTTTTGCCTCATCCCTGAGGGGGCTCCATACATGAAGTGGGCGACACCGAAGTATGGTGCATAGCCGGATCAGGTTACCTCATCGGAACTCCCAAGGAGGTATCCCAAGAATGATCTTTGGAATGGTTTTATATTGAGTACGTTCCCCTTCCGGACCCAGTTCGACGTGGACTCCCCGAATTTTCCAGTGCTCCTTTGAAGAAACACCTCAATTGGCGCCCCCGGTGTCCCAAGGAAGAAGATAGTGCGAAAGTGAAGAGGTTGGTCAGCAAGGTCAGATTACTTGCTCATTTCGAACTCTCGATAATTGAAGTCATGGCCATTGCGATAAAGCGATGTATCCAGCCCCTCCAGTCCAGAGTGACCCCTTTATGGTGTTACAACGGAGAGGACGACACATCTCGGTATAGGCGCAAGGGCCAGGATACCCCCGCCGAACTGGCCATCATCCTGGCCGATCTTTATAAGGGGGGGGGGCAGAATACTTCCTCCATTTAAATTGTCGGGAAGGTTTTTGCATGTACAACCCCATTGAATGGGTAAGCTTTTGATTATCAGCAATGTCTTACCTCATTATCGAGATATGCTAATCAAATTATTTTGGCTTTCTTAAAGTAGACATGGAGGAAGGTGGTCGAGAACATTCATTGCCCCTCCCCACAGCCAGAAGATTATGCTCGCAGCAAAGACCCCGGCTTCCATGAGTATCTGTATATATTCATAAAGTTTGATGATGGAGTCTTCTATCAAGCGAGTCTTGATGGCTCGGGCGTGGCTATTATGGCCGACTACCCCCGTCTTTTCCCTTTCGCCATTGTAAGTATTTAGAAAGCGTCCTCAAAGAAGGAGCCCCCACTTTCATCTCACCCATCACACTGAATTGCGCTTTGTAGGATCGGCACTCAACGCGCCGCACTCCGTCGAGAGCAGCCTCTAGGAAGGCAACATCTACGCAGGGCGAGCGCTCAAAACGAAAGGAAGCCGGAAGCAGCACCGAGCCCCCTCCTTCATCAAAGACGTATAACTTTGGACATGTGTCTAGGTATATAAACCAAATTGTCATACTTCTCCTCCCATATTTATTTCAGGAGGAGCACACGGCAAACCGTGTCTAAACGCCCTGCCAGCCGAGCATCAGCTAATCCGGCTCCGAACTCGTCAACTAGGATGAGAGCTGACATGGAAGCACTGCCTGATCAACCCCTTCATGAGGATTCAGATGACGTATCTGTCATGAATTCCGAGGTGGAGAGCGTGATGAATCATCGACGACTAAAAGAGGTCATGCGCGATCCTGTTTTTACAGAGCAGGAATTTACTGCCCTCAGCTCCGTGGATGCATATATCCGAGCTGCCCGGGATGGACTTGTTGGAGTTACACAACTGTTTTCAAAGGATATGTAGGTAATAGTGTGTGTAAATTTAATAGATATATGCCAGTAGCCCCCGAGACTTGAAGCGATTGAGCTAACCGATTTAAGGATCGTTATGACCGCAGGTTCTCAAAGAGAAGAACAATGCGCTGTCTCAGGAGCTTAAGACAAGCCATACAAATTTGAATGCTGCCACCACAGAGCTGGAGGAAATGAAGAAAGCCACAATGACCATTGATCAAAAGAAAAAACTTAAGGAGGAAAAGGATAGACAAGCCGAAGAGATAAAGAGCTTAAAGACGCAGTTATCGGACGCGCGAAAAGAGAATAAAAAGTTGAAAGGTGGCATATTTGGTATGACCCTATTAGCCCTCCAAGGGACTCATAGCATCCCGTAATTAGGATTGTCATAACGCTATTGTTGCGGGTCTGTTAACCAAGCGGTGTCGGTGTCACAACCGGCCGATCTCGAGTAGGGGGTCCCGAACTGTGCGTCTGAGGATCGATGGTAATAGGAGGCGGGGGACACGATGTTTACCCAGGTTCGAGCCCTCTTAATGGAGGTAATACCCTACTTCCTGCTTGATTGACTTCGATGAGTATAGGGGTTACAAGAGTTGATCTACCTCGAGATCGTAATGGCTAAATCCTAGATGTCTAGCCTGTATGATTGTGATTGCCTCTATGGACTGGACCCTCCGGTTTATATAGACACCGGAGGGGCCTAGGGTTGTACAGAGTTGTTTTACAGAGGAAGGAATCTTCATATCCGAACGCCAAGCTTGCCATCCACACAAAGGAGAGTCCCATCCAGACACGAGAGAAAGCCTTCTATCTTGTATCTTCGTGGCCCACCAGTCCGGCCCATGTCACGTAGCCCGGACTTCCTGGGACCCCCTAATCCAGTACTCCCTCGGTAGCCCCTGAACCAGGCTTCAATGACGATGTGTTCGGCGCGCAGATTGTCTTCGGCATTGCAAGGCGGGTTCCTCCTCCAAACACTTCAAAGTGGTTGATCAAAGGAACTATATCCGGCTCTGTATAATAGCCACAACCCTGAACCACAAGGGCAAAATACTTAAACAAAAATAGGTTATGTCTTCTAACAGCTTTTTCAGTGAGGCGTTGTGTTCCGGCCTGATTATTATTTCGAACAGTTTTTCAGCCTCTTGTTTCGCATTTTGAGGCGCGATCTTTATTGACACGTCTTGTCAAAGCAGAGATCGTGTCCCCTTATTGCGGGATTCTCATCAATACGGGTTTGGGTAACCCAACCATGCCGTTCGCACGACCCCTTGGGAATAGGCGAGTTTTAAGGCTTGTGGGAGGACGCTCGATATTCACTGCCTTCATAAGAAGATAAGGACCCATCTTTTTACCCCACACCTTCTTCCTTCCTCGGCCCTTCCATCCATGAGCTCCAACACCCAAGTTCCAAACTTTCCCCTCGCCACAAACCACTCCAGCCATGTCCGGACCCGGCTCGCAAGGAAAGTGGATGGCCTCCTCCGTGATGGAGAAGGACATCAAGGAGCTTCGGGAGGCGAGGTATTTGACATCGGAGATCAAACACAGACTCCCTACCAAAGAGCAGGTTATCCCCACTCCAGAGCCCAGCGAGAGGGTCGTATTCATCCCTCACTTTCTCCATGAACTAGGGTTTTCCCTACACCCCTTTGTCCGAGGTCTCATGTTCTATTACGGGCTGGATTTTCACGATCTGGCTCCGAACTCCTTCCTCGACATCTCGGCGTTTATCGTCGTGTGTGAGGCATTCCTCCGCATCCCTCCACACTTCGGCCTGTGGCTCAAGATTTTCAATGTGAAGCCGAACGTGGTCGATAGGCAACACGCAGATTGTGGCGGTGCCATGGTGAGCAAGCTTCGCAAAGTTATCTGGCCCAATGGGGCCTTCGTGGACGCCGTCAAGATATGGCAGCAGGAGTGGTTTTACATCACTGGACCCCGCGGCACCAAGTGGGCGGCCACCCTGCGTCTAGATCCGGACCCCCTCTGCGGCTTGCGTCATGGATGAACAAGGGTCTGGATTGGGGATCATCCGCCGAGGTGCTGATGCTGAAGAAGCGCATCAAAAATATCATAGAGAAGAACACCAGCCTCACAGATGTGATACAGGTGATGCTCATCCGCTGGTCCCTTCCCTGCCAACGCTGGCCTCTCCGCATGTGGGAGTTCAATCCGGAAGGGCCACGGACCCTGAAGCGATTCTTCGGCACGACGCACGAAGCAATCTGGAAGCTACTTTTCAAGACCCAAAAGTCGTGGCCAGAGACATGTGAGGACATCGGCCTCGACTGCAATCATCTAGCCTCCCCACTAAGTGCTACCTTTCCGAACATAACATAGTTCATTAACCGAAAGAGGGTGTGTAGTGAGAATTCCATCATGTAAAACAGAGCTGGACGAAGAAGGCGGAACGCATCAGATGTCCGGCTCCATTGCCTGAAAACCCAGCAGACCCCCTTCTAATGAAGATGCTGGTCCCGGTGCCCTATCAAGCGCCGGAGAAAAAGGTCCAGAAGAAGAATGAGGGAGCCAAAGATGGCCCCCGCCGGCGTCCGGAGAGACCAATACTCACTCCTTCGAGGAAGATGAAGACGAAGAGGAGGCGGAGGCAGAAAGCAATCCTTCCCCGAAAGGGAGGAAGATGAAGAGGGCGGCCTCCGAAGACCCCGAGGCGGGGGCGTCTAAAAGGGGGAAATTATCCCTCCCAGATGGCTCGGATTCGGACGCCGAAGCCATCCCCGAGTGGCGCCCCAGGCCGAAGCCCCTCGCCGAATTGTAAGTATCCAAGGATGCCTTACATAAGTTCGGTCTTTACGATTACGGTCCTAACATATTGCATGGTGCAGTCCGGCCCGCGATCTCCCCCAACAATCATCGGAGGGGAATTCTTTAGATCCGGGGATGATGGAGAGCGAGTCGCCTCTGCGAGCCTCCCAGCCAACCACTACGGACGACACCGAAGTGTTGTCCCACAGGGCCTCTCCGGGCCGCGGAGCGGTACGGGAGACCGCCAAAACGGCGCCAGAGGGTAATGCCTTGGCTGCCGAGAACATGGGGGCGCAATCCCCATGAAGACCGACAGCGGGGGCCTTGATCAATTCGGCCCCCAGCCGAACCTCGTTCCGACAGCGGGGGCCTTGATCAATTCAAGCGAGGGGGTGTCGACTCCTGCGGCAACCTCCACTAGTCTGGAGGTGCCAAACACCCTGATGGAGGCGCTGCAGCGTGCTTCCATGTTGGAGGAGCACCACACCCTAATGGGTGTGGTGGTTGAAAAGGTTCAGTCCGCCAAGAACGGACTGAACAAGGCCTTTACTAGCCTGCTAACAGGCTTCGAGGTATGCAATGTAATATTCCTGACCGCTTTTCATATGAAAAGGTACCTGTGTATAGATAATAGCCCCTGAGACTCTAATCGTCCCTTTTGCTAAAAAAGGGGGGACAGAGGATCAATAATTTTCGCAGGAGATAATATACTTTTATATGTTGAAATGTAGGCTTCTCTGTAAGAGGCGACCGCTCAGACCGCCGAAGTATCCGAACTTAAACGTAAGCTGGGGTGGGCCGATGAGGATCTAGTCCACATCAACAAGAGATTGGATGAGGCGCAAGGTATGTTTTAGAACACTTTGTTCATGCCTGTATTAATATGCAGATTTTGTGTCAAAGCTCATGCGTTGCTATGTGTGTGATTGCAGGTAGCACGGCTGCGGTTGAGACCCTTCAGGGTGAACTTACCCAGGCCAAGGAGCAGGCAAGGGTGAACAAGGCGGCCGCTGATAAAGTGGCCGAGGACTTGAAGTCCGAACGGGTTGTCCGCTGCCAGTACGAGGAGCAGGTGACCGAAGTAGAGCAGGCGCTCAAGGACGCCGCTGATAAGTACAAGTCCCTAGAGGAGAAAAGTAAAGCCCGGGCGACCGACCTTGCCCAGGCCCTTAAAGAGGCCGATGAAGCGCGGGCCGAATCTCAAGTGGCTCGCGAGGAGATCCAGCAAGCCGAGCAGAGAGCGGCTGGTAAGCCTTTTCTTTGACGAAGTATATTCGGTAATTAGAAGTATGTTTTAATCACGCGGCTGTGGAATACTCGAGATGTCTTTGCAGATCTTCTGAAGAGTACCGCCGACGCCGCGCAGTTCTTCCGGGCTCAGGATGGACACGCGACGGAGGGGCTATTCTGGTCACAGTTCGAGGCGCGGGAGCGCCCAACTATGCTAAACGACCAAATGGAGCGGTTGGCCGAGCTGCATAGGATGTCCGGATCGGCCATGAGTGACGTCGTAGTACTGTTGTGGCCAATCAAACCCGTTCCGAGCAGCTGTTTTGGCCTAGTGCAGCGACTTATTGACGCACTGCCCCGTATTGACGCGGTCAAGCGGTCGTCATGTATAGAAGGTGTGTGGCTTGCCTTTGCCCGTGTCAAGATGCACTAGGCCAAGATGAAGGCCGCCAGCGTGGCCATTGAAGGTCCGCCCGGAGACAAGGTCCATCGTACGCCAGAGCGCTATTTTGAAGATGTCCTGGAAGGTGCCCGCTTGATAGAGGGCCAGTGCTCAAATGACATCTTGTTCGAGTAAATGTGTCTGAACTGCCCATATGGTTGTATAAACCAAGGCTTTGTAATCTATTTATGTTGTTTGTCTTTAAAAGTGTTGTTCCTCCTGTGCGGCCGTTTGTATTCCTAAGAGTTTGCCAGTCGTCGGCTTCAGCCCCCACGTAGGTACTACGGGGGTGTTCGGAATAGCACATGTCCACACGGTAACCCAACGTCTTAGTCCGTAAAGGAGGTGTCAGTGCAGCGAACTAGGCAATTGGACTATGTGGCTTTACCACTCTCACTTAGCCATAGGAGTTTGACAATGGGGTTCTAAAATAGCCCCTGGTGCATATGCGGCTATGGAACTTGGATGCCTTAGACGCATGACTGAAAAAGGTCAGCCCTTCGTGTAACACGAAAGAAATCGCTAGAGATTCTGTAAGTCGCCGAATTGCTGACTAGCTCTCACCGCATCACGACAGTCAGTTTTCGGCTTTCTCTACTGAGGTGCTTGACCGGGCCATCCGGAAACACAATCGCAGTAGTTCTCCCTTTACTACCTTAGTCGAAAACGGAACGTAAGGTAGAAAGCATAGGAGCCGGGCAACCTAACTATTGACCGAAGACGTGATTTGGAGCCGATGCATATAATGCAGTATTCAGGACGCCGAAGTGTACTCTGAGAGTGTTTAGACTTTCTATTGTTGAAGATGTATATATAGCTTTGAATAGAGCCCCTGGCGATTTAACTCGTCCCAAGGTGTATATGCCAATTTGGACGTGAAGTGGAAAAACAGATTAAAAATAATCCAATGCCGAATAGGGTTGGGCGAAAAATTGTTACCATTATAGTCTGATTAGTACGTCAAAACATATTTGTATAGAAGATGCAATAAGCAGTATGGCTATTTTACATGCCAAAAACCAGGGAAAGCTGTAAACGGGTCCTAAAATTAAAAAGATGATCTTAAAGATCCTTTGGACACTCTGCCGCACGTCTGCCCGCTTTTCACCTTGGTGTGTGATCAACAATCGAGTATGAATAAGGGGCCTAGAAGGGGGCCCTTGTTACCACTAGAAATTGACGTGGGTTGTAAAGAACCTGAAAAATAAAAACAAGAAGAAAAAGGCGGAACAATATGGAGGTCCGAATAGTGTCGAGTCGTACCGTGGACCTTATGTTTAGCATGCCTCCGTCCTTGCCCGTGGTATTTTTAACACATAATTATGTATGCGCGACACATATGCCGCTATCAGGCTGGGGCATTGACAGAGGCCGAAATGCTAATCTAGCTCTGGATGAGCCGGACCGTCGGTCTGCAGGGTAGACCGGACTCGTTTAATAGTGTCCGGAGACTTGACTGCCAGCGTAGTATTCGGCTTAGCGAGGCCACTCTGCACCTCGGCTGCGAGGGCCGCGGTATGCTCCTCTGTACGGAGGGAGCGCTCCATGTTTGCATTGACTGTTATGACGCCACGTGGTCCAGGCATCTTGAGCTTTAGATAAGCATAGTGTGGGACTGCATTGAAACGGGCGAAAGCAGTTCGTCCGAGTAGTGTGTGATAGCCACTGCGGAATGGGACGATGTCAAAGATCAGGTCTTCGCTCCGGAAGTTATCTGGTGATTCGAAGACGACTTCCAGTGTTATGGATCCTGTGCAACAGGCCTCTATGCCGGGTATTACCCTTTAAAGCTGGTTTTAGTGGGCTTGATTCTTGATGGATCAATGCCCATTTTACGGACGGTGTCCTGATAAAGCAGATTAAGACTGCTGTCGCCGTCCATAAGGACTCGCGTGAGGTGGAATCCATCAATAATTGGATCGAGGACTAATGCAGCCGAACCTCCATGACGGATACTGGTCGGATGGTCTCTGCGATCAAAGGTGATCGGATAAACTGACCACGGATTAAATTTTGGGGCAACTGGCTCTATGGCGTAGACGTCCCTTAGTGCGCGCTTGCGCTCCCGCTTAGGGAAATGAGTAACATAGATCATGTTCACCATTTTAACCTCGTGGGGAATTTCTTTTGCCCCCTGTGTTCGGTGGGCGAGGCTCTTCATCGTCGTCCTCGCTGGGCGGCCCTTTCCCCTTGTGTTCGGCGTTGAGCTTGCCGGCCTGTTTAAAGACCCAACAGTTTTTGTTGGTATGATTGGCAGGCTTATCGGGGGTGCCACGAATCTGGCAAGGCCGATCAAGTCTTATGTCCAAACTAGATGGACCATCTCTGTTTCCTTTGAATGGCTTCTTCCATTGAACGGATTTAGATCCACTGAATCCGACGTTGACCGCCGTGTCTTCGGTACCTTCGTTATTGTTTCGACGCTTGTGCTTGTTGCATCGTGGCTTGCCATTGTTGTCCCTGGCTTCGGAGGTGCTAGGGTTGCTGGTGCTATTGCTTCTACGGGCTAGCCAGCTATCTTCTCCCGCGCAAAAGCGGGTCATAAGTGCGATAAGGGCTGCCATGGACTTCGGCTTTTCTTGGCCGAGGTGTTGGGCGAGCCACTCGTCTCGGACGCTGTATTTAAAGGCCGCGAGGGCTTCGGCGTCCGGATAGTCCACAATTTAGTTCTTTTTAATTAAGAACCTGGTCCAGAGTTTCCGAGCTGATTCACCGGGTTGCTGGACTATGTGACTAAGGTCATCAACGTATGGGGGCCGAACATAGGTACCTTGGAAGTTGTCTCTAAGGGCATCCTCCAAGTCTTCCCAGCTGCCAATAGAGTTCTCTGGGAGGCTGTTTAACCAGTGTCGAGCTGGTCCCTTTAATTTGAGCGAGAGGTATTTGATGGCATGGAGATCATCACCGCGTGCCATGTGGATATGGAGAAGAAAATCTTCGATCCATACCGCGGGATCTGTCATACCATCGTATGATTCAATGTTGACGGGTTTAAACCCTTCTGGGAACTGATGTTCCATCACTTCGCCAGTGAAGCATAGGGGTTGTGCGGTGCCTCTGTACCGGGCGAAGTTGCAGCGCAGTTCGGAGAAGGTCGTATGTGTTTTTCGGCCCGGGCGAGGTTGTGCCTATCACGCCAGGTCTGATGGCCATCCTCTCGCGTTGGAGCACGCCCCCTCGATCCATAGATTGATCTTGCCTGACCGGCTCTATTGTCCAGGTCCTTGCATAGGTCGTAGGTGTAGCCCAGGGCCGTTGCCTCCTTGCCGCGACGCGGGGTGGCGCGGGCTGGTGTTCGGCATGAGTAGCCGGTCTGTCCCGTCCACGTGATGGTCGGCCGGGCTCGTCAGCAGTTTTGTGCTTTGGACGTATTGGCTTGAGGGCCACGTCATCAAATTGTGGTAGTAGCTTGTGTCGGCGTTCTGGGAATGGGGGTCCCCAGACTTGCCTGCCTGCGGCCCATGGCGTGGCTCCACCAGCGGCCCCGTACGGCCCATCTTCACCAGCAAGCACTCAAGACCCTCGCGAGCGGCCCGCCTTGCGAGGCGGACGACGCAAGACCTCCCCAAGAGCGGACTCACCAGGCTGGCTCGCGAGGAGCGGAGAGATCAAGGCAAGGGGCACCTCGCGAGGTTCCCATGACGTGAGCCATGACGACCCGGGCCAGGCGCGCGCCAGCGCGCACAGTGTCCTTATTTCCTCTTTAGTGCTAAAGAGGCGAGCGCAGGCGAGGAGTCCCGAGGCATCAGGCAAAGGTTTCCATATCGGTGCAACAAGACCAAGACCAGAAGGACGGCAAGACGGAGGTCACCGTGGAGCCCAAGACGGCGTCACCACTAGAGCCTTTGGCAGGCGAAGACTACTTTTGTCAGGATAGCTTGTACTAGCTGTCCACCTTCAAACTTGGCTGTTGTGGCATCCCTTCCCGCTCAATATTTGGGAAGAGGACCAGGGCCTCTATAATAGGACTAGCCACCATCATAGGAGGCAACTCATCTTGGATCGGGGCCTATCCATCCAAAGCCTACACACCAGCTTACCAAGCACAAGAACACCTCTCCTCAGGAGGCTGTTCTTCCCTTGTAACCATTCACCCTCAGCCCAAGAGGCAATGCACCACACCACACTGGAGTAGGGTATTACACCACAACGGTGGCCCGAACCAGTATAAATCTTGCGTCCCTGTGTTCTTTGGGTTCGTCGAGCTAGGCCGTGAGATCGTGGCGCGTGTAAGCTATGGGGGAGGAGAGATCTTCGTGTGCACCCCAGTGTTCGAACCTCAAGGGTTTTGCCGAAACCCGAAATCCTACATTTGGCGCGCCAGGTAGGGGTGCGCTGAAGCTTTCCTCTCGTAGATCCCCGCCTCGCCACTCCACCAAGTTCATAGCCGACGCTCGCCGGGCCCGCGCTGAGCGCCGGGCCACTCTCGCCCCTGTGTCACCAGACAGCCCCTGTCGGCGGGCCTCCCCATCGTTCTCCGTCACCCGCCGCCATCGCCGCCACTGGTCCAGCGGGAAACGAGCAGCAAGCATCCTCGCTGCACCCCCTCTGTGCGGCGGGATGGCCGCACCACCACTCCGTCGCTGACCCCAGCCGGCTCATCGTCTCACGCTCGTCGCGCTCACGCAGGCCGCTCTGCTCATGGTGCGCGAGCTCCTGCGCTACCGCCCGGTCGATGACCTCTACGAGGACTAGTTGGACCGCATCACCGAGCTCGTCAGTGCTGCAGGGGGCTCTCCTGCACCGTCCCACTCGCTGCCTCGCCCTCCGCCAGCTGCGGGCGATGAAGCTCACGGAGCACCTCCGCCACCTACGCACCAAGACGGCGCCCTGGCGCCAAGGTGCGCGGCCCCCCGGCGTGACCCACCACATCGGGCACCTGCGCGAGAAGAAGGAAGCTACCAAGAAGTTCCCCGACTACAAGAAAACGCTCCACCACTCCCAGCACCGCCACGTCAGGATCGCTTGCCGCGGCAGGGCCATGCGCCACTTGCTGTGGCGGCGCGAGGACACCAAGATCAAGCTCCGCTCCCACGACGAGCCGCGGTGGCCACGGCAGGCTGCCGTGCCTTCACTCCTGAGCTGCGTGGCGTCGTCTGGCCGGGCAAGTTCTAGCCGGATCTGCCTCCTCGCTACAACGGAACCCCTAACCCTGCGGAGTTCTCGCAGCTCTATGAGCTGAGCATCGAGGCGGCCAACGGCGACGAGAAAGTCATGGCGAACTGGTTCCCCATGGCTCTAAAGGATGGTGCTCGCTCCTGGCTCCTGAACCTGCCCCCGGGCTCGATCTCGTCCTGGGATGAGATGCGCGACCGCTTCGTCGCCAACATCCAGGGCACTCGCGACCACCCTCCGGCCGCGGGTGACCTGCACCGCATCAAGCAGGAACCAGGAGAGACCATCCAGAAGTACATCCAGCGCTTCAATAGCATTCATCTCAAGATCCCCAAGGTGACGGACGAGGCCATCATTTCGACGTTTTCTGATGGCGTCCGCGACGTCAAGATGAAGGAGGAGCTCGCCATCCATGAGGAGTTATGCACGGCTCGGGAGCTGTTCAACCTGGCGACCAAGTGCGCGAGAGCTGAGGAGGGGCGCCTGTCCCTCCTCAAGCTCCCTGCTACCGACCTAGAGGAGAAGAAAGACAAGGCCAAGGACGTGAAGTGCAAGGGAGTGGCTGTGCTCGCGGCGGAGCCTGACATGAAGCGCGGCCAGGATCATCCCAAGTCGTCCAAGAGCAGTCGACCGTTCTGCGCCTCCACAACGTACACAGCCACAACACCAACGACTGTCGGGAGCAGAGGGCCATTCGAGATGGACGCTTCGGTCGACGCCCCGAGTGTAACGACCGGGGATACGGCCGAGGAGGAGGACGAGGCCGACGTTGCTGGGACGATCGCGGCTCACGCTAGGAGTGGCGCGACCGGACTCGCGAGGACTGCTAGCAGGATCAGCCTCGTGAGGGCGCATGGAGGGATCAGCCTCACGAGGAACGTCCTCAGGGTAATACCGGTCTTCCTCCGCTGCCGCCACCACCAAGAAGGAACGACGACCACCATCAGGACGAAGGAGCTGGGGGCTTCCAGGAACCGCGTGCCATAGCCTACATCTTGGGCGGAGCTCAGGCCCCAGCGTCTCAGCGCATCTTCAAGCAGTTTGCTCGCGAGGTGAACGCGGCTCTTCCCAGGCTCGAGGCAACACGCCCGCTCAGGTGGTCCAAGTACGCCATCACTTTCAGCTCGGCGGACCAGCTCAAGTGTGTCGCGACCGCCGGTGCTCTCCCAATTCTCTGCTCGCCTGTCATCAGCAACGTCCAAGTCACCAAGACCCTCATCGATGGCAGTGCGGGGCTTAATGTCCTATCCGTCGATACGTTCGATCGCCTTCAAGTACCCTATGATCCGCTACAAATGACCAAGCCCTTCTCAGGAGTGACCGATGGTTCCACCACCCCGATCGGGTAGGTCCGCCTCCCTGCCACCTTCGGTGGGTGCGACAACTACCACACCGAGCTCATCGACTTCGACGTCGCCCACATTCGTCTGCCATACAACGCCATCCTTGGGTACCCAGCATTGGCCAAGTTCATGGCAGTGACCCACCACGGCTACAATGTCCTCAAGATGCCAGGGACCGGCAGTTTCATCACAGTCACTTGTGAGGAGAAGGATGTGGTGTGCTCCCTTGAGCACGCCTTCCAGGCCGTAGCGATCGAAGACCCCGACAACAAAGGAATCCTGTACCCTCCTAAGGCCATCCCCAAGAAGAAGAAGCAGCTGCTCCGTACAGGGCCTCAGGAGAGCGGCGTCACCAGCAGCACCACCTCAAGACCTGCGCCCTCAGATGGGGCGCCTCCCTCCCACGCATAGGAAGGCGCGCCCAGCCCCTCCTCGGGCGAGGCTCGGGGGCTCTCTCCTGGAGGGCCTCAGACCTTGCCAACATCATGAGGGAGGTGCTCGGGCACCACATGGAGGCGTGCTTTGCGGCGCGTTTCCCTTAGGAGGACACTAGGCGAGGAGTGTCTGGTGCTCAGGAGTTCATCACCAAGACTACCCAAGAGCTTCAAGAAGCAAGAGCCATGCGCGGCGACCGCCGTCCACCGGGCGCAGCTCCCCATCCAGGCGAGGATGGCGGGCTGCGCATCTGCATCGACATCCCAGGGCTCAACAGGGCCGCATCTCAGGAGTTCTTCTGGACTTCGCATGTGGGACGTTGCAGGGGCCCGCCCCACAGCTATGTCTGCATGCCATTCGGCCTACCGAACATGGCGGCCGCCTACCAGCGCAGCCTGCGGAGCATCCTGGCGGCTCAGGAGGTCAGGCATCACGCGGTCCTGGCGGAGATGGAGACGATCCTCGAGAAACCGCCTAGACCCCCAAAGCCTCCCGAGGCTCGGGGTCCTGGTGGCTCGTGAGGAGCAACCCCTTCACCACGCATCTTCAGCTACCCCAACATCTCCTCAACGACGGAACCAGGTGACATCTTTCAAGCTTATTTAGCTGGGAGCGCCCCTCGGGCTGCATAATTTCCAGGCCGCGTGGGCCTGTCCCTGCAGCGTGTATCCATTTGCGTCTTTAGCCTACTCTGCTGGGAGCGCCCCTCGGGTTGCATCATCCCCAGGCTGCTCGGGTCCGTCCCAGTGGCATGTATCATTCTTGCATTTACCCAAGCTAGCTCGCTTTCCATGCATGATCTATCTATGGTTATCCCCTGCTTGATTATCACCCACCACGGGAGCTACTCTTGCTGGCACGACGCTTGCGCTCAGGGTCCGTCCCTGCAACGTCGACAAATATGAGCGGTCGAGCTCTGACCCACGGCACGCCCCGCGCACGTCACCTCACCAGGCCCTCAGTGCCTTCATCTTCTGGCGGAGCAACCAGCGGTAGACCAGCAATCGTGGAGGCAATCTGTGTCCCTTCTCGCGCTAACCTGCAGGAACCTCCTGAGGACACAGCAGGCGGTACCGTGGGCTCCCACTTTTCCCATGCAATTCGCTTGCGCGTTAAAAGGGGGGCTCCTGAGCATCGCGACTCAGGAGCTCTCACTGGCTCTCCAGCCCTCACCCCCTGGCCTTGACCACGGCATCGCGACCTGGCATACCAACGGCGGCTGAGCTCGCTCGAGGGCCGGGACCTGAGGACGCAGAGCACTTAGAAGAGCGGGGAGAAGAGGGGGAAGGGCCTAACCTGGCTACACAACGGCTACCAACGCGGGAGCCTGGCGGAACGCGAGGAACCGGCTCTTGGCTGCAAAGATAAGTTTCGCGCTCTGGTAAACCAAGCGCTACGACATAGGACTCTCACTTGTTGCAGCCCTGTTGCGGCAACATCGCCTCCCTTTCCTACCACTCGGTGGCTGCTTGCGCGCTAAAGGGGACCTCTTGAGCACCGCGCCTCAGGAGCTCTTACTGGACCTCGGGCCGCTCACCTCCTGGCCTTGACCACGGCACCGTGACCTGGCATACCAGCGACGGCTCCAGCCTGCCTGGGGACCGGGACCTGTCGGCGTAGAGCACCAAGCTGCCGCGAGGTTGGAAAGGGGAGACCCAGCCGAAACAGGACACACACTCTCAAATCTCCATGATGAGGATAATATCAACAAAAGACATTACAGACCCCTTACACACCCCGCTGGGTCCATCTCAATTCCTCGCAGGGAAAAAAAGAAGAGAATTTCTAGGAACCCTATCTACACACGCCGGCGCGGCCGATGCCATCATCAACAGTGGGCCACCGGAGGTCGGCGCCAACCCCATCTAGATCAGCAACGGCGGCGGCCGGACAATGTAGCCCTGCTCCGAGCGCGACGAGAGCTCGGGGGCACGTAGCTGTCGTCGCTCGTCTCTGGGGTCTCGTAGGGCTCAGGAGAGTCGCTGGACCCCCAAGCGCCGCCGCTGCTGGTGGAGGAGTTGTTGGCGAAACCAGCAGCAGGCTCGCCGATGGATGCTGCGCCATCCCAACGACCCCCTCCGGGACAGCACTCCAGGCGGCGGCCTTCCTCGTTGAAGACCTTGAAGAACATGGTGGAGGCGCCATCGTACTCAAAATGGATGGCGAGGGCACCTTCCGAGCGGCAGACTCGGGCAACCTCGCCCCAGCCGCGGGTCATGAAGATCTTGCCTGGGGAGACGGCTTCAACGTCCGCTCCAGTCGCCGGGGCGTCGCGGTCGGCGTGCTATAGCCAAAGCTCGAGGGGGCCTTTCAGCGGCATCTCGGCAGAGAAGAACTGCGGGAAGCGGATCCAGCTGCGCGGAGGCATCGCCGCCCACATCATGAGTTCGCGCGAGGAGTCCGCAGCGTGGGCTCCTGGGGCGACGGCGTGCGTCGCCACGGCGCGACGACCACGGCCACGGACACGGCGTGGACGGCGGCTCTTGCCGCCTCTCCCTCCGGTGCCCTCTGCTTGGGCGTACAGAGGCGGCGGATACCCGGGAGGTGGCCGCTCGCATCAAGGCCTCAACATCTCCGGTCTCGCGCCTGCGTCGCAGCGGCGGGCCAGCCTCTTCTTCGGAGGAAGTGGCCCGGGCACGTCGTGGTGTTTTTTTTCCTTCTCGGCAGCTCAGAACCTCCGGATCGACGCCATGGGTGTCGCTACTAGCAATGAAGCAAGGAAGAAGAAGCGAGCAGAATGGGAAGAGATGAGCGATGGGGGCTCCGCCCTCTCCTTATTTATAGCCAGAGGAAGGCCAACCGGCGCCCCCCCCCCACGATCATAGGTAATGATGATCTTTCTCTGCATGCAGCAGGGACTCGTCAAGTCGGGCAGTTGCCGAGGCAGCGTGGGGAAGCGGAGACGCCCACGTCCAGTCAATCGCCACGCGTCAAGCGGGCCCGTAGGCTGTTGGGGCCCGCGGTGCTCCGCACTTGCCCCTTGGGTTCGCCTCGAAGCCAAGTCCGAGCGCGCCTTGCGCCCGGGGGCTACTGTCGGTGTTCTGGGAACAGGGATCCCCAGACTTGCCTGCCTGCGGCCCATGGCGTGGCTCCACCAGCGGCCCCGTACGACCCATCTTCACCAGCAAGCACTCAAGACCCTCGCGAGGGGCCAAGCCTCGCGAGGTGGACGATGCAAGACCTCCCCAAGAGCGTCCTGACCAGGCTGGCTCGCGAGGAGCGGAGAGATCAAGGCAAGGGGCACCTCGCGAGGTTCCCGTGACGTAAGCCATGACGACCCGGGCCAGGCGGGCGCCAAGCGCGCGCCAGCGCGCACAGTGTCCTCGTTTCCTCTTTGGTGCTAAAGAGGCGAGCGCAGGCGAGGAGTCCTGAGGCATCAGGAAAAGGTTTCCATATCGGTACAACAAGACCAAGACCAGAAGGACGGCAAGACGGAGGTCACCGTGGAGCCCAAGACGGCGTCACCACCAGAGCCTTTGGCAGGCGAAGACTACTTTTGTCAGGATAGCTTGTACTAGCTGTCCCCCTTCAAACTTGGCCGTTGTGGCATCCCTTCCCGCTCAATATTTGGGAAGAGGACCGGGGCCTCTATAAATAGGACTAGCCACCATCATAGGAGGCAACTCATCTTGGATCGGGGCCAATCCATCCAAAGCCTACACACCAGCTTACCAAGCACAAGAACACCTCTCCTCAGGAGGTTGTTCTTCCCTTGTAACCGTTCACCCTCAGCCCAAGAGGCAATCCACCACACCACACTGGAGTAGGGTATTACACCGCAACGGTGGCCCGAACCAGTATAAATCTTGCGTCCCTGTGTTCTTTGGGTTCGTCGAGCTAGGCCGTGAGATCATGGCACGTGTAAGCTAGGGGGGAGGAGAGATCTTTGTGCACACCCCAGTGTTCGAACCTCAAGGGTTTTTCTGGAACCCAAAATCCGATAGCTTGCGCTTCGGGTAACTCTTAGTTGGGCATTCGAGGCCGTATTCCTCGGCTGGCAGGACATTAGTCCATCTGTCATTGAGTAAATCCTGATCAGCTTGAAGCTGCTGCTGCTTCTTTTTCAGGCTTCTTGAAGTGGCGATTAGCCGGCGCTTAAAGTGCTCTTAATCGAGGGATTCCTCCGGCACGATGAAATCTTCGTCGCCGAAGCTCACATCCTCTTCGGAGATCGGTAGGTAGTTACTGTCCTTCGAGCCCTCGTCCTCGACAGGATCGTCGGGGTTAACTTGCCCATCCTCCCAATCATCCTATTCGGATGTTGGTTCGACAGGGGCTTCGGGGTCTTCGGTATTCTCCGGAGTGTTATTGTCTCCGGTGCCGGTATTGTTGTCTTTGACGCGACATGATTTTGAGCGGCGCCGCTGACGTCGATGCTTCGGAGGTGCTTCAGCAGGCTTGTCCTCAACCGGATCCTTCTCGCCATCATCCTCTTTGGGTGTGTCCACCATGTACACATCGTATGTGGAGGTGGCCGTCCAAAGTCCGGTAAGCAGAGGGTCTTGGCCTTGTTCGTCTCCGGCAACGTCATCGATACCATCGATGTCTTTGGAGGCATAGTCCAGCATGTCGGTTAGATCTTCGACAGTGTCTATGAAGTGGATGGTGGGTGGGACGTAAAATTCCCCGCTCTCAGCCCCTAGTCTGGTTTGGGCGTAATTCGGAAGCGATTCCTCTGTATTGGCGAGGCATCACATTAAGTCTAGAGCCTCGTTTAGGGGCGAGGTTTGGACAGAGAAGCGAGAGTCCGCCGGCTAGCCGGGGTGAGAGCCTCCTGGCCGCGCCCGCTCGACATGGACCTCGAGAGTTCAGATTTAGAGTCCGAGGGAGAGTCCGACACTTTAGCGACAAGGGGACCACGGTTCGTCCTTGGGTTTGCCGATGACGCCGTCCCCTCCAGATCTCCAATAGCAAGTTCCATAATTGCAAGTAGTCCGGCAGGCCCTAAACTCCCGTCTTCGGACCTGGTAGTCTGCTCTGGATTAAGGCTAGAGCGGTAGTCGGGGCCATGAATCCTTCGAAGATCAAGTCTCCTTGGATGTCGGCGACATAATTTAGGTTCCCGAAACTGATCCAATGACCAGGGGCGTAGCTATCGATCTGCTCAAGGTGGCCAATCGAGTTGGCATGCAGTGCGCAGCTGCCGAATACGAAAATTTGGCCGAGGAGGGAAGTCTCCCCGAAACAGCATCATTGTAGATGATCGAACGAGCCATCGAACCTTCCGTCGATAGCACAGAGGAACTCTCAATGAAAGCACCAATGTCGGTGTCAAAACCGGCCGATCTCGGGTAGGGGGTCCCGAACTGTGTGTCTGAGGATCGATGGTAACAGGAGGCGGGGGATACGATGTTTACCCAGGTTCGGGCCCTCTTAATGGAGGTAATACCCTACTTCCTGCTTGATTGACTTCGATGAGTATAGGGGTAAAAAGAGTTGATCTACCTCGAGATCATAATGGCTAAACCCTAGATGTCTAGCCTGTATGATTGTGATTTCCTCTATGGACTAAACCCTCTGGTTTATATAGACACCGGAGGGGCCTAGGGTTGTACATAGTCGGTTTACAGAGAAGTGAATCTTCATATCCGAACGCCAAGCTTGCCATCCACGCAAAGGAGAGTCCCATCGGGACACGGGAGAAAGCCTTCTATCTTGTATCTTCATGGCCCACCAGTCCGACCCATGTCACATAGCCCGGACGCCCGGGGACCCCCTAATCCAGGACTCCCTCAGGTGGCTTGAAGAAGAAGTCTCCGGATTTTGAGGCGACGTGGTAAATGAGCTATCAGTGGTGCATGAGCGGGCCTGGAAAGCCATGAGAAGTATGGTCAAGGCCTTACGGCCATCCGATACCCCTCCAGAAAGTATGGAAGGGTTGGCGAACCTGTTCAAAGGTGCTTGATGCCTGTTTGAGCTATGGAAGGCATTCGCATGCCGGGAAGGTGCACGAGAGGCATGGGCGATGGTGAAGACGCGCTACACCAGGCTCGATTCGAATCATATGGTGCGAGTTGGACCTCAGGGACCGGACGGAAAAGGATTCCCGTGAACTTGCTATATGACCAAGTGATGATAGCTATGAAGTATTCGCAAGAAGACTCTAGCTTAGACGGTCTTATAGATGGCATAGATAAAGAGTAGGCGTTCAATTCAATGTATCAATGTACGTTACCATCGAACTTTATCTCCACCCGAACATAGCAAAATTTGTCATCACAGGCCTTCGGCTTCAACCTCCGAACCAAGAAGGTGGAGTGTGTCCAGATACAATGGAAGAAACATTCCTTGTGTCCGGAAACCAGGCAATCCAGCCATATTGCTCAAACAGACAAAAATTGTTCGGAGAGTTATGTTATATTACTATTTATCGTAAGAAACATCTTCCAACGAAAATAGTTCCATTAAGGGTTCCTTTCCTTGGGTTGGCATGCTTATGCATGCCTAGGCTTTGATCTGAATTACGGGGAACCTAACTCGTATTTGTTAGAAGAAGTACGTAAACAATCTGTCGTTGCTTGCCGACCAATTATTCTCTTAAGAATGCTAGCTTTCGGCTTCACCCGTCTGAGGTACAGATCTGGATTACCCGGTTGTAACAATCGCAGAGGTACCCGCTTTACACCCTAGCCGAACAATCGGGAACGTAAGGTATAAACACAGGAGCAAGGCAACCCAGCTTGGCAAAAACTTAAGTCATAGAGGTGCATATAATGGCAAAAGATGTATAGAGAAAACGACGTAGACAATGGAAGCAACGAGCTTTTTTAGTAATAAGCTACATCGAAGAAGCCCCCAGTTATAATGGGGTGTATACATTTAAAGATGTGTACCCCTAACAGTTCGGTAGATCCGAACATACCCTGGGATATAAAAAGGAAAAAAAGAAAAGGAGAAAAAGGAGCCTAGTTAAAGAAAAATAGAAAAGGGTGCGGCCGAACTATCCGTAGAATCATCAGAGCCGAGCAACGTTCCATGGATTTGGCTCAAGGTGATTATCTGATGCATTACGAAGGCGATAAACCCCTCCTGTGAGAACTTTATCTATGATGAAGGGGCCCTCCCATTTTGGTTTGAGCTTGTCCTTCATCTTATCCGGGAGACGCAAGACGAGGTCACCCACGTTGTATGTTTTGGCCCACACTTCTCTGGTTTGGTATCGCCTGGCCTGTTGTTGATAAACTGCGGAACAAGCTCGTGCAATATCACGCTCCGCTTCAAGGCCATCCAGGTCGTCTTGCCGATCGAGCTTGGCTTCTCGCTCTTCGTACATGCGCACTCAAGGTGAGTCACGAATATTGTCGCAGGGCAAGACAGCTTCTACGCCATACACCATGAAGGTGTGTATCCGGTCGTGCGGTTAGGCGTAGTCCGTAGCCCCCAGAGCACGGAATCAAGTTCCTCAACCTAGTGCTTATTGATACGTCTCCAACGTATCTATAATTTATGAAGTTGATTTTGGTATGATTTGATTAGAACTAACCCGGACTGACGCTGTTTTCAGCAGAACTACCGTGGTGTTGTTTTTGTGCAGAAATAAAAGTTCTCGGAATGCGATGAAAATCAACAGAGAATTTTTCTGGAAAATATGAAAAATACTGGAGCAAAAATCTAGCGGAGGGGAGTCCCGTGGGCCCCATGAGGGTGGGGGGTGCGCCCACCCCATGGGGCGTGCCCCTGCCTCGTGGACTCCCCGAGGGTCCCCCTGACGTGAAATCAACTCCAACTTCTCCTATAAATATAGAAAACTTTGGGAAATAACCTAGATCGGAAGTTCCGCCGTCGCAAGCCTCTGTAGCCACGAGAAATCAATCTAGGCCCTCTCTGGCACCCTGCCGGGGGGGGGCATCATCACCGGAGGCCATGGAGGAGGATCCCGGAGGGGCCATCATCGCCATGAAGGCCAAGGACCAGAGGGAGAACCTCTTCCCATCCAAGGGGGAGGCCATGGAGGAGGAATCACAAGGGGGAGAACCTCTCCTCCTCTCTCTCGGTGGCGCCGGAGTGCCATCGGGAGGGGAATCATCGCCGCGGTGATAGTCTTCATCAACATCACCATCATCATCACCATCCTCATCTCTTTTACGCGGTCCAATCTCCCGCACCCCGCTGTAATCCCTACTTGAACATGGTGCTTTATGCCACATATTATGATCCAATGATATGTTGCCATCTTATGATGTTTTGAATTGATATTCTTTGTCTTTGGGTTGATTGACGATCTAGATTGGTATGAGTTGTATGTTTTATTTTGGTGCTGTCCTATTGTGCCCTCCGTGTCGCACAAGCGTGAGGGATTCCCGCTGTAGGGTGTTGCAATACGTTCATGATTCACTTATAGTGGGTTGCTTGAGTGACAGAAGCATAAACCCGAGTAAGGGGGTTGTTGCGTACGGGATAAAGGGGACTTGATGCTTTAATGCTATGGTTGGGTTTTACCTTAATGATCTTTAGTAGTTGCGGATGCTTGCTAGAGTTCCAATCACCTCATATGAAATTGCAACGACGACTACCGGTCTTGTTAACAATTGCCTAGGATAATTCCGCACACTGAACCAACATTATTCCACACTCGCTATTCATAATATTAAGTAATATATTATAACTTTATGATAACAGCACCTTCTTTTATATTTTAGCTCTCCGATGCCATTCAAAGTTATCCTCTTCATACCCACAACATAGTTTTCTTTCTTGTTTCTAGTTGGAAGCAGACGTTCGGTGTACGTAGAGTCGTATCAGTGGAAGATAGGACTTGAGAGAATATTGATCTTACCTTTAGCTCCTCGTGGGTTCGACACTCCATACTTATCACTTCCACCTTTGGGAATTGCTACGATGATTCCCTGCACTTGGGGATTATCACTTATCTGACTCCTGTAGGGAGCGCGCCAATCTGGGTTTAATGCCGCTCATTATCAGGCCATTAGCCTGTTCAACCTGACCGTTAGTTTGAGGGTGGTCGACGGATGCATAGTCGAGCTTAATGCCCAAGTTAGTGCACCAGTTTTTCACCTCATTGGCTATAAAATTGGAGCCATTATCAGTGATGATGCTGTGCGGGGCACCATAGGGGTGTACCACGCCGGATATAAAGTAGATCACTGGCCCTGCTTCAGCCGTGTTTACCGGCTTGGCCTCTATCCACTTAGTGAATTTATCCATCATAACCAGTAAATATTTCTTTTTATGGCTTCCCACTTTAAGGGGTCCGACCATATCGATCCCCCAGACCGCAAAAGGCCAAGTGATGGGGATTGTTCTTAAGGAAGTAGGAGGCATGTGACTTTGATTGGCGAAAAGCTGACATCCCACACAAAGTTGGACCAAGGCTTGTGCGTCTGCTCGGGCTGTTGGCCAGTAAAAGCCTGTCCGGAAGGCCTTGCTTACGAGGGCCCGAGCTGCAGCCTGATGGCCGCCTAGACCAGCATGTATTTCAGCCAAGTTTTGTCGTCCTTCCTCTTTGGGGATGCACCTTTGGAGAACTCCGGTAGTGCTTTTCTTGTACAGTTCACCTTCGTGAACTTTATAGGCTTTAGAACGCCGAACTATGCGACGAGCCTCATTTTGATCATCCGGAAGCTCCTGCCTATTGAGGTAGGCCAGGAAGGGTTCGGTCCATGAAGCAATAACAGCCATGATCTCATGAGCAGAGGGTGTTATTTCGGTAGCCGAACCCCTGATGATATCTGTATTGTGTTCGGCTACTAGGGGCGTGACCAGGTTCGTACTAGCGTCTCCGCTCTCGTCCTGCCATACCACGGATGGATTGAAGAGCCTTTCCACAAAGGTATTAGGCGGGATGGGGTCGCGCTTGGCGCCCATGCGAGCAAGGATGTCCGCTGCCTGGTTACTGTCTCGAGCGACGTGATGAAATTCAAGCCCCTCGAATCAGCTGATATTTTTAATACGGCGTTTCGATATGCCGCCATTTTTGGATCTTTTGCATCGAACTCTCCATTTACCTGAGATATTGCGAGGTTGGAGTCGTCGCGCACCTCTAGGCGTTGTATGCCCATGGAGACCATGTAGAAGTGCCTCGTATTCGGCTGCGTTATTGGAGTCCGTATACATGATTTGCAGTATGTAGCAGATTGTGTCTCCCATAGGGGATGTCAACATGACGCCAGCCCCCAGTCCGGCTAGCATTTTAGAGCCGTCAAAGTACATGATCCAGTTGGAGTATGAAATGTACTCTTTGGGGAGCTTTGCTTCTGTCCACTCGGTGACGAAGTCGGCCAACACGTGAGATCTAATAGCTCGGCGCGGCTTTTATGTTATTTCAAATGGTAAGAGCTCGATGGCCCATTTTGCTATGCAACCAGTGGCGTCCCTGTTGTTTATAATGTCATTAAGTGGCACTTCGGATGCCACTGTGATCGAACACTCTTGAAAATAGTGCCAGAGTTTTGGGATGCCATAAAGACCGCATAAGCTATCTTTTGGTAGTGATGGTATCGGGATTTGCATGGTGTAAGGACCTCCGATACGTAATACACTGGCTTTTGAATGGGGAATTTATGTCCCTCTTCCCCTCGTTCGATGACGAGTACAACGCTCACTACCTGGTGAGTTGCGGATATATAAAGCAACATATTCTCACCAACACTTGGGGCGGCTAGGATTGGGTTGCCTGCTAATAAGGTTTTTATTTCTTCCAATCCAGCTGTGGCCGCATCCGTCCATTCGAAGTTGTCAGAAAATCTAAGCAGTCTATAAAATGGTAATGCCTTTTCTCCTAATCTGGAGATGAAGCGGCTCAGAGCCGCCACGCACCCTGCTAGTTTTTGGACCTGCTTTAAGTCAGTTGGTGTGGCCAACTGCGACAGGGCTCGGATTTTAGTTGGGTTTGCTTTGATTCCTCTATGGGAGACAATGAACCCCAGTAGCTTTCTGGCTGGAACGCCAAAAATGCATTTTTCCGGATTGAGTCGTATGTCGTATGTTCGGAGGTTGTCAAATGTGAGGCGGAGGTCATCCACCAGTGATTCGGCGTGTTTGTTCTTAATGACCATGTCGTCCACATATGCTTCTACTGTCTTGCCGATTTGTTTTTCCAGGCATGTTTGAATCATGCGCTGGTAAGTGGCACCAGCATTTTTAAGCCCAAAAGGCATAGTGTTGAGACAGAAAGGCCCGTACGGGGTAATGAACGTCGTCGCGGCCTGGTCGGATTCCTTCATTTTAATCTAATGGTATCCGGAGTAAGCATCGAGAAAACACAATGAGTCGTGTCCCGTGGTCGCATCAATGATCTGGTCAGTGCGGGGCAACGGGAAAGGGTCTTTGGGGCAAGCCTTATTGAGGTCTTTGAAATCGACACAAAGGTGCCAGGATTTATCCTTCTTCGGCACCATGACCAAGTTGGCTAGCCAATCCGGGTGCTTAATTTCCCTCATGAACCCGGTATCGAGTAGTTTGGCTAGCTCCTCCCCCATAGCCTGCCGTTTGGGTTTGGAAAATCGCCGTAGAGTTTGCTTGACTGGTTTGAACCCTTTGATTATGTTGAGGCTATGTTCGACCAGTCGGCGTGGGATCCCGGGCATGTCCGAAGGGTGCCAGGCAAAGATATCCCATTTTCACGTAAGAACGCGCGTAGGGCGGCGTCTACCGTCGGATCCAGCTTCGCTCCAATGGACGCTATTTTGTTAGGATCCGTCGGGTGCACTTGAAATTTGACGATTTCATTTGCTGGCTTGAAAGAGGTGGATTTAGGTCTCTTATCAAGAATCACATCATCCTTGTCCACCATGGATCGTAGGGTGGTTAGTTCTTCGGCCACAAGGGCTTCGTATAGTGCCTCAAGAGCCAAGCATGCGGTTTTGTTTTCGGTGCGGAGTGCTTTATCCGGATCACTTGTAACTGTGATTATTCCATTAGGCCTCGGCATTTTAAGCTTCATGTACCCGTAATGGGGTATGGCTTGGAAGCGTGAGAAAGCGTCCCGCCCTAAAAGGGTGTGATATCCGCTATTGAAGGGGGCCACCGCATTTGAAGTTGGGACAAAATCCGATCCCAATCCGAGCAAGAAGAAGAAGAAGAAGAAGACCAAGACGCCAAAGGCAAGAGGTCCGACATTCTCAAGATTTGAGGACATCTTGTTGGTCATGGCTTGGTTGGCCACAACGAGGGATCCAATATGCGGCACCGAGCAAAAGGAGAACACCTATTGGGCGAAGATTTGGAAGGAGCATCACGAGCAAAAGGAGTATGTGGAGCCGCATCCTATCGTGACCACTCGCAATGTGGCATCTCTCCAACATCGTTGGGGGATCATTCAAGGGGAAGTGAACAAGTACGTCGGCTACTACAAGTGACCAAACACCCTCAAAGTGGACAATTTGTATCATACGATCGACACGCATGAATTGCATAGATTTGAGGATCGGAATTTGTGGTATGTGGATGTGCGGCGCAACATTTGAGGGGTGCCCGGTCAGTGCCCGTGGACGCGTCCGGGCGCGTCCGCGGGCGTTTGAGGGGCCGGATTTTGCCAAGTCCGACTGTAGATGCTCTTAGTACGATATTTCTCAAAATCATACCAAAATATTTTTGTACTCCCTCCATCCCTATTTACATGACTGAAATGTATTTTGTGGTTCAATTATAAACATCAGTTTGCCCAATAGAACATGAAAAAATAATACTTTTTAATTCTTAGTAAATATTGTTTCGAGTGGCATCACTTTTCATCCCTTCACAAGCAACAAGCAACGACTTCACACGCAACCGAATGAATCTCATGACACCAAGTTTAAGTGGGTTTTTTGTGAAAATAACTCAGATCTATTATAAAGTTTACCAAAAGTATAAAGCACCAAAAATATAAAAAAATTACCTTGAGGTCCTTGGACCACTGTCGACGCTAGAACGAGCACTTATCGACGCTTCCATACAAGAGTCTGCTTAACCTTGTCGATGACAATCGAAAAGTTTCCGGGCATGTGCCCCAAGGGACCATCAAACCGGAGCCGCAATCTTCGCGTTGAACCCTTGAATCGATTGAATAACATGACACCAAATTTAGCCGTCGCTTATGCACAACGAGAAACCCTAACTGTCGGTGTCAAAACCGGCAGACCTCGGGGTAGGGGGGTCCCGAGCTGTGGATCTTAGACAGATGGTAACAGGAACAAGGGAGACAGTTTTTACCCAGGTTCGGGCCATTTTAATGGAGGTAAAACCCCATGTCCTGCTCTTGTTTATAGTGATGGAGATATATCGACTACAAGCTTGATCTACCACGAGATAGTTGTGTTCAAACTCTAGGGCTAGGTGCGATTGTGTTCAAGTCCCCTCTACGGGCCAAGCCCCTTGGCTTATATACACGCCAGGTAGGGCATCTAGGGTTACAAGGTCGGTATCTGATCGTGGAGGCGGCAGGAGAAATCTAAGAGTATACGTCAAGTCTTCGGCAGATGTAATCTTGACCATGTCCCATGCGTGTAGCTCTCGGAGTCCACCTTGAGCAGAATGAGGGCCCACTCACCCGAAGACCATGGGCCGACTAGGTTAGTACCCCCCTAGTCTGGGACACCATCACTAACCTTGCAACCCCGAAGAGCTAGAATCTACTATGGAGCTCTATCTAATACATCCTGAAGACGGACTTGAGAAGGAACAATCCCTGAAGACCGGGTCGAAGAAGAAGGAGTGATGCCATTTGTCTGAGCATTGCCCCTACAAGGACTAGAGCACTAACCTATCTACTAGTTGGAGCGACGCAATAGGATTCCCCTCCCCCGCCATAGGCTCGCTAATGAAGATTGAAGGGAGAAAAGTTTTGCTCTAGTCACCTTTCAGGAAGGTAAGAAAGTGGTTGAACTGAGATAAAAAAAGTTTAAGCAGTTAATCCAGAAGAATTTTTTTTGCATTTGCCCATAAATTTGTGTATATAAACAGGCCTAGAACTTCTTTTCCTCTGCTGGCCTATACTATTTGTATATTTTCCTGAAAAGCAACTTTCTCTCTTTGAAATTAGTTGACGCTCAAATAGAGTTTTTATACATATTTTCAGTTACATGGTGTCGTGCACCTTAATTTATTGCTTTATGATATTCTTTTCTTTTTAGAAAAACTTCCGATCTATTCATCTTCAATCATGGTAATACAACGAACACTAGAAATAATAAAAATTACATCGAGATCCGTAAACCACCTGGCGACAACTACAAGCACTGAAGCGAGCCGAAGGCGCGCCGCTGTCATCGCCCCTCCCTCGCCAGAGCCGGGCAAAACATGTTGTAATAGACAGTCGGGAAGTCGTCGTGCTAAGCCCTCATAAGATAACGCACTAGAACATCAACCGCCGCCGATGAAGAGTAGTGTAAATCAGAAGGATCCAACCTGAAGGCACACGAAAGATCCGAGCAAAATCCACCAAAGATAGATCCGTCGGAGACATACCTCCACACGTCCACCGACAATGCTAGACGCACCACCGAAACGGGGACTAGGCGGGGAGATCTTTATTCCATCTTCATGGAGCCGCCGTCGCCTTGTCTTCTTGAGCGGAACACAAACCCTAACAAAACTCGAGAAAAGACCTAAAAAAAGAGTCCTCTCACCGCCCCCATGGTCCTAAGGTCATCGAAGACGAGGCAGACCAGCGGCGGTGCCGGCGGGAGGCGGAGGAACCGTAGCTTTATAAGATTCATAACAACTGATAGCACAATCTATTTTGGGGTTCTTCAGGATTGCTTGCCACATGTACCATATGGTGTAGGATAATCTAGACATTGTCCATCTTGATATAAATGAAAAAAAAAACATATATTGTAGAATTACCCCCCCCCCCCCCCCCCCCCTGATTTTCGCACCCCGTGCATGAGGGCCTACGTAGACGTGGAGTTTTCAAAGAGCAGACATTCCCCAAGCACGAAGTGTAGGGTTTAGCTCCCCGCAAAACAAGTATAGGGTTTAGCTTAAACTAATCGGTCCAGATTTGATTAAACAAAACGGAGCGGCTGCGTCTGCACCTGCACTGCACTAGGCCGTGCCGTCCTACTCCGGTATCCTATGCGTGCCCGTGTCGTCTTGCTCGTCAGGGAGATGCCTGACACTTGGTCTCGCCACACACCTCTCCATGCTTATATACAGTACTGAGAGCTACTGGTATCAAAGAAAAGTTTTCTTTTGGTATCTTATATAATTCTCCGAGATTAACAATGTTTCAGAGAAAATGTTTAATGAAACACTTTTATATTTCTTTACAAAGAGAGTACGTAGTTCTCTTTTGAAAAAAACTTCTCCTTCGACGGAGTAGTGGTTATTGGTCAGCTGGTTAGTTACAACATCACAAGTACCAAATCTGGTGGAATTTTACAAATTGCAGGGGCACTCACCTGTCAAGTCCCATCGCCCGCTCGTTTTGCCTCACGGTTCACGCAGTAGTTCAATCCGGCACGAGGGCACAATAAGTTTTACGTTTCAACATTTGAAACTTACATTTTTTTGCATTTAAATGCCAAGTTTTTAACCAGTTTTAGAGATATAATTTCAAGCAATTTTTTCTATCGGTCGTGGACACAAAATAATGGATTTTTATCAACTGCTCGTACTAAATTTCTCATTTTTTTCAAAAGTCATCAAAATATATTTAAAATGGATCTTATTTAAAAGCGCTGCTCACAAGGAACACGAATATGAAGACAAAACTTACTTTGGAATTTTCATTTAAAAAGTATAAAACTTTGAAATCGAAGCCAAAATATAAAAAGCGGGCATCAGGGGCAATCCTCTCCTCTTTTCACGGGCATCTATTCGGAGAAGGAAAATGGATGAGCATGCATGAACCTTCTCCAGGGTACACTGTGGCCTGGCCTCGCCTGGCCTGCATGCGTATAGCTGCGATGCAGTGTCAGTGCACACGCCTGCACTATGAGCCAGAAAATGACAGATGCAAATTTTTTGACACGTGGATGAAATCATTTCACAAAATAAACTTCTTCTAAAAAAAATTGAGTCAGCTGACATTTTTTAGTGGCGCCCGAGACTAAGGCGCCACACTACACTGTGCAACGCCTCACAGATAAGCGCTACACGCCTGGCCAGCGTCGCATCCCGAACTGCCTAAAAATTACTAAGTCAATGTGCAGCACATAAGAGCTAGGCGCCACACTATACAGTATAACGCCTAGCTTAGGCAACCACTAGTGCAACGCCTATAGGCTAGGCGCTATACTGTATAGTGTGGCGCCTAGCTCTCAGGCGCTGCACACTGACTTAGTAATTTTTGGATCACACGGGTACGACGCTGGCCAGGCGTGTAGCGCCTATCTGTGAGGCGCTGCACAGTATAGTGTGGCGCCTTCGTGTCGGGCACCACTAAAAAAGGTTAGCTGAGTGAAATTTTTTAGAGGTAGTTAATTTTGTGAAATGATTTCATTCACAGGTAAAAATTGTCAAATTTGCCTGCAAATCACCAATTTTACCGCCACCAACTGCATGCGCCGTCTGGGTAACGGTAACATTTCGCGCACACAAACAAACAAGTACTACTGTCTACTCAGAGCATCTCCAGCCGTTGGCCCCCAGGAGGTGCTAAAAATCGCCCCTGGGGGCGCATCGGCGAAAACCACGTGCTGGGGCGTGATGCCCCCCCCCCCTCGCGGCACCCACAATTTTTTTGAAAACCACAAACTAGGCGCAAATTCAACCAAACTTCGGCGAGTTCATATATATTTAAAATGTTTTATGAAAAAGAAAAAAAAACGCTACTAGGCCCGCCGTCGCCCTCGCTGCTCCTCGTCGCCCGCCGCCCTTGAAGCTCTACATGCCGAGGAGCCTGTAGACATGCGTGTAGTCGCCGCCGTCGTCGTTGTCGTCGTCGTCACCTCCTCCGCGGCCGCCGTCCCTGCTGCACCCCTCCCCAGGTTGGCGCGGCGGGTTGGACGATCCGGGGGCGTCCTCGTCCTCGTCGCTGTCGAGGATCACCACGCCGTGCTCGTCCTCGCGCCCATGCTTGCGGGCGGCTATCTCCTCCAGGGCTCGGCGCTGCCGGACCATCTCGTCGCGGAGGTAGTCGTCCCGCGCCCACTTTAGGGCCTCCTCGTCGGAGAAGCCGCGCCGGACTATGGCCTCGTACTCCGCGGGGAGGCCGGGCTCCGCCTTCGGCCTGACGAGGACGAGGCGGCCAGAGGTGGGGGAGGAGTCGGCGATGCGGACGCCGGAGCTGCGGGTGCGGTGGCTGACCGGCGTGTCCTAGGGCTTCCGGCTTGACGGGGCGGAGGCAGGGAGAGCCGATCGAGCGGCTGGACGAGGAGGAGGACGCCCCCGGGTCCATGCGCCTCGGCATCCACGAGCTCCCACGCCGACGGGAGAAGGACGGGGGAGCGGGGTACTCCAGCCTAGGCGTGTTGCCGCCCTCGATGTACTCGAGGACGGCCTCCAGCGTGCGGCTGGGCATGCCCCACCATCGGCGGCGGCCTTCGGAGTTGAGCCTCCCAGAGGGCACGACGCCGTTGGTAGCCTCGAGCTGCTCGGCGTGGCGGCGGCGGAAGTAGGGCTCCCACAGCGGGCTGTCGGGGACGTACCATGGGCCTTCCCTCGCCGCCTGCGGCAGAGAGGCGCGGATACGCGCGATCTCCGCATGCCGCGCCGCTCCGGTGGGCGGTGGTGGCACCGGGACCCCGCCGGCGCTAATCCTCCACGCCCCGGGCACCCGCATGTCCGGCAGGACCGGGTACTCGGCCTCATAGAGGAGCCGAGCTTCGTCCTCGTGGAGGTGGCGGCGGCCGAAGCCGTTCGCCGCCGCGCCGTCGCCTGGGAAGCGCTCGGCCATGGTTGAACTGAAATGGCGAGAGGAGAGGGAGGGACGGGGGAGGAACGGGGCGTCGGCAGTGGAGAGTCTGTGCGTCACCGGCGCACTGGGGGCGGCTTATATAGGCGGAGGCACCGCGCGTACGCGTGGCGGGCGAGGGACGCGCGTCGTCCGGTCTTCACTGCGCCGTCCGTGAGGCATCAATGGAGGAGGCTGACCGCCGCAGCAGCGCGCGGCAGCTTTGGCATTGATTCACCGCGGGAACCGAGGCAACGAGGACGACGAAGTGGCGAGAAGAACCGAGTCGCTGTCAAGGAGGGCCCGCCGACTTTCGCGCCAAAAACGATTCAGCCGGCGCCCCCAAGCGCCCCCCAGCGCGTCGGGTTCGGCCTGGGTCCGCCGGCGCCAATTTCGGCACGAGCCGGCGAAAATTGGGTCTTTGAGGGCGCGACTGGGCCGATTTTTCAGTGCCGGCGGCTGAAAAATTGCCTGGGGGCCTTGTTGGGGGCGCGGCTGGAGATGCTCTCACACGTTACACTTGCATCTCCAGCAGCCGCAACGCGCGCTGCGCTAAAAAATCATTTACAGCACGCTGACCACGAGTTTTTGCACGGCAAGGAATGCTTGCTCCAGTGGCTGCTGAAAAGTTTAGCGCCCACGAGCCGCTCCAGCAGCCGCTGCAATAAAATTGTGCTCTCGCTCTCGCACAAACAACATATGCACTTCAAACACAACCAAGAACATCAAACACAGACAAAATAAATCAATAATAAATAGTTCAATTTTATTATTACAACTCAAACAAATAGTTTATCTTGCAATAGAACAAATAGTTCAACAATACCACATCAAACATGCAGCATTAAACACACAAATCATGATGCTCTTTGTCGGCCATTCCATGCCACCACTCCTCGATGAGATCCTTTTGAAGATCATCATGCGTTTCGACACATCGAATAGCATGACAGGAGGCAACAAAATGGGCCACCCTGGCAGCCCTCCCCACCGCACTCGCACGGGATGTTCTAAGAGCTCATAGTGAGAGTAGTCTAAATTTTGGCCACGCTCATTCTCGATGATCATGTTGTGCATGATCACACAAGCGTGCATGATGTACCAAAGCATCTTTTGATCCCAAAATCTAGCCAGCCTCTCACAATAGCAAATTTGGCTTGCAAAATCACAAAAGCTCTCTCCACATCTTTTCTATCCGCCGCCTGAGCATTATGGAAATCAAGATTTTCCTTACCTTCCGGTTTTTTCAACGGCTTCGCAAATTTTTGCCACTTTGAGTAGATACCATCCGCAAGATAGTAGTCATAGTTGTATGTACGGGCATTTGCTACAAACTGCATCGGTAGCAATTCATCATTTGCAATCTTATTCATCAGTGGTGACCGATTAACAACGTTGATGTCATTCAAAGATCCATGCATTCCAAAAAATCCAAGTCTCTTTCGGCCACCGCTTCAAGCATTATAGTGGAATCCTTTTTTAGCCGTGGAATTGCCCATGCCATGCCTTAGGACAGTTCTTCCAACTCCAATGCATGCAGTCTATTGAGCCAAGCATACCTGGGAACCCGCGAGCTTTGTTCATCTCCAAAAGCCGTGCACATTCTTCAACATTGGGAGATCTCAAATACTCCAGGCCAAACACTTGCACAATTCTGACTGCGAAGCGGTTGACACACATGATGGCTTGACTCTCACCCATGGCCAGGTGGTCATCAACTAGATCAACCGGAATACCGTATACCAACATACGCAAAGCGGCTGTCACCTTCTGAAAGGTGCTATGCCCGAGCTCTCCGGCGGCATTCCTCCTTTGCTGAAAACCCCGGTCATGACTCGCTAGTTTCTCTGCAATGCGCCTTAACAACTCGGTGCTCATCCTAAACCGGCGACGGAAATACGACTCGGGGTATGTGGGGGTTCTCCACAAAATAGTGCCTTATCAATCTATTGCGGGCATCGATCCTATCCCTCCAAATTTTCTGCCGACCCATAACCCAACCACCGTGCTTTGGTTTTTTATTGATGTGCATAGCTAGGATCATTGCAAGATCCTCCTCTTCAATATAAAATTCTTCTTCCGAAGAATCATATGACGAACTCATCTACAATGTTCAATTTAAACTAGACTATAAAAACTATGCATCAAATTCATGTAAAAAATGTGAAGTTGAAGCAATACATACCTTGCAAGCGTTTTGTCAAACACCTTGTGGGCGCCGAGCAGCAGTGGGCGGCCGGACACTGTTCGTCGGAGGAATGGTGCGCGCGAGGGGCGGTGGCAACTGGAGGGAGACGAAGGATGCAGCGGCGGCGCGGGGATAGGCCGGGGAAGCGCCGGAACAAATGGGATGGTGCGGGAGGCGGCGCTCGGGGTAGGTGGAAGTCGCGAGCGGGCGCTCGAGTGTGCGGCGCGCGGAAGCAGGCGCAGCAAATAAACGACGCACGATGGCATTTCGGACCGCGCGCTGAACTCTTTATGCCGCACGTGCGGTTATTGCGCCTCCGCTGGAGCTCCCGTAGCGGTTGCGCGCGTGCTAAAAACCCAAAATTTCTAGCGCGATGCTTATATAGCGCGGTTGTTGGACATGCTCTTAGCTGACAAGTACGGCGTGATAACAGTAAACAATTACAGTTCGTAATCGCCTCCCAATTCCTACCCCGTCCGTTCCCGGTAAACAAACTACAGTTTGTAATCACTTCTCGATTTCTACTCCCACGTCCCGATGAATAAGGCATACACGTATCCCTAAAGTCAATTTGACCATAAATTAGACAAACTAAATATGAATTGTTTGTAATAATAATTATATCGTTGAATTCATATTGTAAAGAAGTTTTCTAGGGTATATTTTTTAATCACATATATATGACGGTTTGGGTCAGCTAAATGCCCAGGCATCTTGCCTAGATGCTGCTGTGTTGTTCCATAATCTGATACTCAAATGGCTAGACAGATTATCGGGTTTAATCCGTTAACACATGGATTGAGATTTTGTAGTGTTTCCATGTATTTCTTGCATGTGCTATTGAAAAAACCTGTAATATTGGGGAATATTTTGGTATGAAGTGGATGGTAATAGTCTGGTTGATTTCTATGAGGAGAAATGTTTTGATATGCAAAGTAGTCATTTAGAGACTAAAACATAAATTCTATCATGAATAGAGAGTGGAAAATACTAAATTGGAATATCAGGGGAACGGGGGACAGAAGTAAGTGGTTAGCCCTCTCAAATAAAATCGAAGAATCCCAATGTGACATTATTTGAGTGCAAGAGACCAAAAGACAAACAATTGACTCAGTTTTTCTTAAGAAATCTCTATCAAAAAGATTTAACGAGTTCGAATTTGTGCCATGAGTGGGTGCTGGTGGTGGACTATTAGTAGCTTTGAATGAGAAGATCTTCATGGGATGCAAAAAATTTGACAGTCAGTATGCTCTTTCCATTGAATTCACTTCCAATTATAATGGTAGCAAATGGATCTTGACCAATATCTATGGACCATGTCAAGCTTATAAGAGAGCTGAATTTATTGAGTGATTTGAGAATGTTGACATGCCCACTAACTGGGATTGGCTAGTTCTGGGTGATTTCAACTATATTAGGTACCCTTGCAACAGAAGCAGACCTGGTGGTGATATTGAAGACATGATGAACTTTAATGCTACAATAAGTAATTGGGTTTGGTGGAAATTCCACTTAAGGGCGGAAATTTTACCTGGAGTAACATGCAAGAAGCACCTGTATTAGAAAAGTTAGATTGGTGTTTTATTTAGAATCCTGGACACTCAACTACCCAAATACTATGGCCTACAGTCTTGCTAAGCCTATCTCGGATCATGTCCTATGTATTGTGCAAAATGGAACAAGTATACCCAAGTCAAACATATTCAGATTTGAGAACTTTTGGCTGAAGATTCCAGGGTTTCAAGATACTGTTAAAAACATATGGGATCAAGAAGTTTAGGCTCACACAAGTGCAAAGAGAATTACAACAAAATTCAAGAGGCTTATAGAACGTCTAAAAACATTTCTCAGCTGAGTATGCTTATCAAAAATTCAAATCAGCTAATTTTGCTGTATGATATCTTGGAAGAGTATAGAGTGCTCACCATAGAAGAATGGAATGGAAGGAATATAATAAAGCAACATTTGAGAAATCTGTTATCATATCAAAATATATACTGGAAACAGAGAGCTACAATTCGTTGGTTCAAATTTGCGGATGAAAACACTGACTTCTTCCAGGCAAAAGCTACTATCAAGTATAGAAACAACCACATCAAAACCCTCCTGGACGAGAACTTGGTGGAACACAATGAACACCAAGCCAAAGCAGTTATACTATGGAGGACATTCAAATATAGAATGGGAACATCGAACCCCACAGAGAACTTTTTCAATATGGAAGAGCTTTTTCCAGACAGACCTTGTCTTGCAGAACTTGAAATCCCATTCACAAAAGAAGAAAAAGATGAAGTCATAAAGTCTCCCCCTGACAAGGCACCTAGACCAGATGGATTTAATGGAGCTTTTATAAAAGCTTGTTGGCCTATTATTGTTGAAGATTTTTATGAGCTCATCAATGACTTTTACATGGGGAAAATCAATTTGCAACCTATAAATGGGCCATACATTTCCCTTATCCCCAAAAAGGATAACCCACAACAACCTCGGGACTTCAGACCTATATCCCCCCCGAACTGCTCTATCAAAATTATTACAAAATTGTTGGCAAACAGATTGCAGAAGATTATTCTTCAGCTGGTTCATACCAACCAGTATGGTTTTCTCAAAAAATAGGTCCATCCAACACTGTTTGGCATGGGCATTTGAGTTCAACATCAATGTCAACAGTCTAAACTACCAATGGTTTTGCTTAATCTTGACTTTGAGAAAGCTTTTGATATGATAGAGCATGACACAATCTTGAAAATTCTAAAAGTTAGAGGATTTGGGAATAGATGGATCAAGTGGATCCAAATGATTTTCAGCTCAGGGTATTCATCTGTGATGCTAAATGGGGTGCCTGGTAAGCAATTTCATTGTAAAAGGTGCGTAAGACAAGGAGATCCTCTTGCCCCACTTATCTTTGTGATTGCTGCTGATTTTCCTCAAACAATATTGAATAAAGCAATGGTGGCTGGACTCATTCAACACCCACTCCCCTCAACTCAAACTCAGATTTTTGTGATCCAATATGCAGATGATACTATCCTAATTCTTCCTGCTTTTCCAAGACAATTGCAACAAGTGGATAACCTTCTAAAACACTTTGCTGCTCACACTGGTTTAAATATAAATTTCCACAAGTCAATCATGATACCCATCAATGTGGAGGATGCTTTATTCAATCAGCTACTCAGCACTCTAGGCTGGAAAGAAGGAAATTTTCCATTCACTTACCTAGGGCTCTCCTTAAGTGCTAACAGATTAAAAATTGAGGATTTCACCCCCCATTTGTCAAAACAAATTGAAAGGAGGTTTTCTGGATGTTCAACCATGCTCTCATATGATGGAAGCTTGCTTTTGATACAATCAGTTTCCTATGCACTACCAATATTCTTTATGAGCACATTACCACTGCCAGCCTCAGTAATTACTGAGATTAACAAGTATCTGAGACCTTTTCTCTGGAGAAAATGTGAACAAATAATTGTTGGGCCAACTCTGATTGCTTGGGACATGATCTGTAGACCCAAAGAACATGGGGGACTTGGAATTTTTTGCAACCCACAACAAAGCTTTACTAATGAAGAACATTAGAAAATTCTTCAACAAGCAACCTCTTCCCTGGGTAAAACTCATCTGGGAGAAGTACTATTCAGACTCTCTTCCTGGATTCAAGCTGGAAGGATCTACTTGGTGGAAATGTCACTTGAAATTGTTGCAAGAGTATAAACAACACTCAGTTTGCAAGATGGGTAATGGGAGTTCTGCTTTGGCATGACTGTTGGCTTGAACAACCTCTCAAAGATAAATTCCCAGAGTTACATTCATATGCCCTAAATGATACAATTCCTGCTTCAGACTGGATTCAACAACAAGATCATACAAATATGTTTCAAACTCCATTGTCCACACAGGCATATGACCAGTTCTAGTTATTAGAGGGATTCTTATAAATTCTCAGCCATCACAATGTACCAAAATTTAAGTTCTAGTTAAGAATGAGGTTCAGAACAATGACAAGTGAACAAGCACATGACAAAAAGACAAATTCTCAGCCATCACAATGTACCAAAATTTATGTCAAAAGCGAGAGAAACACATAATATATAAATGGCTCTGAAAAAATGCTCGCAGGCTCAGACATAGAATTTTCTTCTGGCTGTTAATCCATGATAGAGTCAATACCAGAAACCTACTTAAAAGGAAGAACTTTCACTTGGAGTGCTATGAATATGTTCTCTGCAATGATAAGACTGAAGAGACTTTGAGACAACTTTTTTGGGATTGTGGTTTTGTGCAAGATTGCTGGAACAGTATACTACTAGGAAAAAAATTTGGGAATCTCTTCCATTCATGACATTCATCTAGCACATCAACTTCTACCACATAACATTGCCATGTAAGTTATAATCCAAGGGTGTTGGTCCACCTGGTGCCAAAGAAATGAAAATATTTTTAGGAAAGAAGTGCCTAGTGTCAATTGCTGGAAATTCAGGCTAAAACAAGACTTGACTCTGCTGCCTCATAGAATAAAAGCAAAGCACCTAGATTCCCTTCAGAGGTGGATTAAGGATCATCTAGAATGATGCGTTACTTAATCATAGATTTATTATAATAGTTTCATGTTGGAGAAAACTGGAGTTGGATACAGGATAGTAGACAATTTTTTTCTCTCTTGCACTTATGTACATATCTTTACTTTTTATTAATAGAAAATTACCGTAAAACGATTGTTCTATGGTTGGTGCTTAAAAAAAGGGATGACACATGTTACCTTCCAAATAATTTGCATGGCGTTGCTGCTACTAAAATGATTGAACCTTCCTAGTTGAATTGCACCATTAATTATCCCGTCCGAGAGAAAATTCCAATAAAGAAACTTGTTGCCGATTTTGGAACAGATATGTTTCTTTTGCGAGGGATAAATTAGGACCAAGTATGGACATAAGGTAAGTAATATATGATTAAATCAGAAGCACCTTTATCAGTAGGTATGTGAGGATTTGTCATAATTACTCAAGATTTGTCAGTAGGTATGTGAGGATTTGTCATAATTAAGGTATCGATTTTGTCTAACTTGTGATTTTGGAGACGAGCGGTAGGGCGGCAGGCGAGGTTCAAATGGTGCGGCGGGCGGCAGTAGCGAAGCAGCGAAACGACAGCGATTTGGGGTCATTTAGTGGCATTGGGCGGCGAAGCGGCGACAGATCCGGCACCGGCGGGGGTGGGAAGGCCGGATCTGCCAGCGGCAGGCCGACGACAGGGTGGCGGATTGAGGTAGGCAACCTATCGGGGGAGGGGATGGGAAATTTCAGGGTGGTTGGAGTTCGCGTGCTGCCGGCCATTTTACATCTTTGTTTAAATCTGAGGCGGTTGAAGATGTAAATTTGCATCTCTAAATGTTGTATTTTACATCATTTGAAAGAGGTGATGTAAAAGTTCATACATCTACATCATGTATTGGAGCAACATTCTTGGGCCTCGGCGTAGATGTAAACATCAGTTATTTACACATCTGCATCATCTATTGAAGATGCTTTTATAGTAGACAGCTGAGACTCGTCATGCTAGTTCCAAAAGACTAGTACACTAAAACAACAACATCCACCAACGAGAGAAGCGTAGATAGAAATGATCCAATCTTTAGACACATGAACGTAAATGAAATGAAGACCGAATCCACACAGATCCATCAAAGACAAATACTATAGAATCCGCGAGATCCATCGAAGACATATCCACCCGCTCTCCAACACAACCAATTTAATAACTTTTTTAGGGAAGGGAACTTTTGGTCAATGGTCGTATATACACTCTATAAGAAAAAAAATAGTAACTAAAAAATTAACAAATTCTGAAAATATTTTTAAAATAGACTTGACCTTCCATTGTATTGGTAAAAAATCCCATAGAAAGAAAAAAATCATTGATTTCTTTTCAAAAAAGACAAAAATCGATCAAATAGTGTGATTAGTGACTTATAATAGCAAATAGTTTTTGTATTCTTTTGGCCCTGAAGTTGATGCTGGTTTTTTATCCGTGAAAATTTATATACTAGTGCAAAAAAAGTCAAATTATTGTAAAAAACTTTCAAACTGTTTTAACTTTTTTTAATTATATAAAAATTCCTCATAAGAGGCCTATATACACCCAAAAATCAAGGGATATTTCTTTTTTTAGTGTTTATTTACATGTAGAATAACTATATATTCCCTACATCCCATGATATAAAATCCTTTTTAAAATATGTTAGCTTGAATATCATATCTCGAAACTTCGTGCCAAGCCTTCCCTGAGTTTTTTTCTTCCTCTTTTGATTGAGTGGGAGCCTTCCCTGAGCCTATAAATACCCTTCACAGTGAGCCCTAAACCTCAACTCAAACCACCGGCATTAGTCACTCCTCTTCACTCCAAACCAGCGAGTAACACTCCAAACAGCCAATGGCGTTCCCCAAGCCCCTGGCGGCTCTCCTCCTCGCCGTGGCGCTGGCAGCGACTGCCATGTCCGCCGCCGGTCAGGATCCCCAAAACTGCAAGCCGAGCCGCAAGGTGACGGTGCAGAACCTGTGCGGCAAGGACCTTTACCTCGGCATCGAGCCGCTGGCCAACAGCAAGCTCCTCTACAGCCCTGGCTACCTGCTCCGCCACGGCACCCACGTGTCGTACGACGTGTGCTCGTGGACGGGGCGCGTGAAGGTGCAGGACGCCGTGGTGACGGAGTTTCACATCGGGTACGACGGCGGGGCGTGGTACCAGGTGAGCACCGACCAGTCCCACATGCCCATCCGTGTCTCCATCACCCCCCACGGCCACCCCCTGAAAGACCACTGCCCCACCGCCGGCTGCAACAGCGGTGGCCACTGCTTCGAGCACTCCGTCCCCGGCGGCAAGTGCCACGGCGTCGACGAGATCAAGATCGTCTTCTACAACCCCTAGATCCAGCTGCTGGGCGTGTTTAATAAGTTTGCAGCTCGGTGATCTTAGTCGTATTGCAGCTGCTAGTCAGTGAATCATCTGCTCCAACGAGCTATTGTCGTGTCGTGTCGTGTCGATTTACTGTTCAATTAGTAGTTGCGGTGGTGAATGTGTGGCTAGAGATGTTTCATAGCCGTGCAATGAACTGCATGTCGTCAGCTCTGTATCCGTCGTTGGTGTGTTGTGTGTTTTCTAGTTTATAAATCCGATTTAAAATGTGGCTGGGTCACCGAACTGATGTTATCTTTTACTCGCCATCTATCGAAAGATTCAACGTGCATGCACGCTAAGAGGAGAAACATTCGCGCATGGCCGCACATGCTCCCCCTCTCCTCGCGATCGATGAATCTAACGTCTGCGAGACATTGGTAGCAAAAATGGTGTAAAATGTGATCTAGGAAGAAAAATGATGTAAAATGTGATCTAAGAAGAGAATCTAACAGAGGTTTGTCAACGTGAAACCCGAGAGAGAACCAACAACAATGTGGAACGAAGATTAATTTCTCCGGCAGCGAGAACTATGCACAAGACAGAATCACAGCCGGTGTATTTTTAATCTTCTAAAGCATCTTCAACTCAACTGGGTAAATTTGGCCTCTTATTTGTTCGTAGATCAATATTTGAAGATTTGAAGGCCTCGACTCGCTCCTAGCTCATATTGTACTGCAAGCGCGAGCCGGGCCGGCCCCGTCGCACCGTGAAACCAGCGGCGGCCGCCACCGCCGTTCGTCGTTGTCTCTTTTGCCGGAAGGAAGAAGCAGGGTGGGTAGATTCCATGGCATATCCCGGCCCCGGCCGGGCCCCTACACAGTCACCATCCTTATCCCACGACATCGAGAACCGGGCAAAGCAACGGCAGGGAAACCGGGAAAGCGGAAAACGTGGCAGAGACGGGAGGCGCATCGATCGATTACTGACAGGTGCACGCGTGTACCAACACTGCACCTGTACCTGCGCTTTCGTGCCCGGTTAACGCTCCCTTCCATGAAAGCTTTGAGATAAATAGTTGTATTTCAGAGCGCTTTAGCGTAATCATCTTCAGATTACGGTGTAGACCTCCTTCGAGGACGAAAGCGCATGGACCAGTGAAACATGCACGTGAAGCACTGCCACCACTGCACTAGTATCTTTTAGCATGGGCAATACTAGTAAATTTGCTAAAAACCATCTCATTTATGGCTAGAGTACTGTAACACTATCGTTTATGTCAAAAATCACAAAAGGTCATCATTTCTGTGGCAAGTGAATAACAAAATACACTAAACGGGTTGTGAGCCGCGACTAAGTGAAAATCTAACATTTTGGGCCCACCCGCCGGAACCACGTAGCCAGGGCAAACAGCCGAGGCCAGACGCCGTTACCATCGCTTGTTTAGCTCACTGCCTCGCTCTCTTCACTTTCCCTCGCTTTCATTCCCCTCCCTTTCCTGTCTTGTGCGCGAAACCATGGCGACCGGTTCCTCTGGCGATGTTGAGGGTGGTGCTGACGGCGGTTCCAGATCCGGCCGGGGTCGCGGGCGGAACCTTCTTGGTGTCGACTTCGGGTCCTCTTCGTCTTCGTCAGATGAGAACGGCCCGCTCTTGCCGTGCTCCGTGTAGAGGGTGTGTGCGGTGATGGGGAACGTTGCATGAGAAACAAAAAGATTTCTACACTCACCAAGATCAATCTAGGAGATGACCATCTACGAGATGGGAGATTGGATTTACATACCATTGTAGGTTGGTAAGCGAAAGCGTTAAGAAACGCGTTGATGTAGTTGAACGTCTTCGCGATCCAATCACGATCCGTCCACGAACTCCCGATCAAGTGCCGCGGCACCTCCGCGTTCAATACACATCCGACTTGATGACTCTAACATCCCAAATTTTCAATTTGGAATGTTATACATAGGTCATTCATGCATATCATATTTTATTGCATTTTCGTTTGCGATCCTCGAAATTCTAAGCAACTCAAGGACCCTCGGAGAGAGTTGGGGATTTCACGATTTACATATTTGAATTTTATCAAATATTGAAACAAGGATCACGTTGGTTTTAATTTATTTTCCCTTTGAAAATATTTCATATCAAAATATATATATGAGAGGAGATAATATGACTTCTCCAAAATAAATGAAATATTGGAGGAAAAATATTAAAATCAAATATTTGATTTTATAGCAATTTTATTTGAATTAGGAAAATACGCATTTTTCAAAATTGCATTATAGGCCCAAATAAATGTTCACTCTGCCCGGCATATTTTTAGAGGACGGGGAAAATTTATTTCGGGATTTTTGAAGTCCGTTTAGTATTTCTTTTCTTCTTTTTTTGTGACACGTTTTTTTAAAAAAAAGGTCAACCGACCTACCGGGCCGTGGGCGACCCGGACTCTACCACCGCCCGAGGCTTTATAAGCCGCCCCCCTGCCCCACAGCCCACCCCGCCAGCCCACCCTGCCGTAGCCCACCACGCCGCCAAACCCTAACCGCCGCCACCTCGAGCGCCATGCCGCCGCCGCCGGCGCGTCGCTGCGCCGTCGCGCAAGCCGCCGGAGCCGCCCCGCTGTTCGCCGGAGTTAGCCGCCGCCGCCGCCGTTTTTTTTTCTTTCGTCGGTTTATTTCGGTAAACCCTAGATCTAGATCCGTTTTTTTAATTTCCGGTTTAATTCATTAGATCGGTTTTTCCGTCGGTTTATTTATTTTGCGGACGTTCGTCCGTTCGTTCGTTTGAACGAACGCCGTTCACCCGTTAGTGACAGACAGCGAACGTTCGTTCGTTAGCCTGTGTTGGGGAACGTAGTAATTTCAAAAATTTCCTACGTACACGCAAGATCATGGGGATGCATAGCAACGAGAGGGGAGAGTGTTGTCCACGTACCCTCGTAGACCGAAAGCGGAAGCGTTATGACAACGCGGTTGATGTAGTCGTACGTCTTCACGATCCGACCGATCCAAGTACCGAACGTACGGCACCTCCGAGTTCAGCACACGTTCAGCTCGATGACGTCCCTCAAACTCCGATCCAGCCGAGCTTTGAGGGAGAGTTCCGTCAGCACGACGGCGTGGTGACGATGATGATGTTCTACCGACGCAGGGCTTCGCCTAAGCAGCGCTACGATATTATCGAGGTGTATTATGGTGGAGGGGGGCACCGCACACGGCTAAGAGATCAAGAGATCAATTGTTGTGTCTATGGGGTGCCCCCCTGACCCCGTATATAAAGGATCAAAGGGGGGAGGTGCGGCCAGCCTTGGGGCGCGCGAGGAGGAGTCCTACTCCCACCGGGAGTAGGACTCCCCCCTTTTTCCTAGTTGGATTAGGACTTGGGAAGGGGGAAAGAGGAGAGGGGGAAGAAGGAAGGGGGGGCGACGCCCCCTTCTCCTTGTCCTATTCGGACTAGGGGGGAGGGGCGCGCGGCCCAGCCCTAGCCGCCTCTCCTCTCTTCCACCTAGGCCCACTAAGGCCCATTATGTTGCCGGGGGGTTCCGGTAACCTCCCGGTACTCCGGTAAAATCCCGATTTCACCCGGAACACTTCCGATATCCAAACATAGGCTTCCAATATATCAATTTTTATGTCTCGACCATTTCGAGACTCCTCGTCATGTCCGTGATCACATCCGGGACTCCGAACAACCTTCGGTACATCAAAACATATAAACTCATAATATAACTGTCATCGAAACGTTAAGCGTGCGGACCCTACGGGTTCGAGAACTATGTAGACATGACCGAGACACGTCTCCGGTCAATAACCAATAGCGGAACCTGGATGCTCATATTGGCTCCCACATATTCTACGAAGATCTTTATCGGTTAGACCGCATAACAACATACGTTGTTCCCTTTGTCATCGGTATGTTACTTGCCCGAGATTCGATCGTCGGTATCTCAATACCTAGTTCAATCTCGTTACCGACAAGTCTCTTTACTCGTTATGTAATACATCATGTTGCAACAAACTCATTAGTTGCAATGCTTGCAAGGCTTAAGTGATGTGCATTACCGAGAGGGCCCAGAGATACCTCTCAGAAAATCGGAGTGACAAATCCTAATCTCGAAATACGCCAACCCAACAAGTACCTTCGGAGACACCTGTAGAGCACCTTTATAATCACCCAGTTGCGTTGTGACGTTTGGTAGCACACAAAGTGTTCCTCCGGTAAACGGGAGTTGCATAATCTCATAGTCATAGGAACATGTATAAGTCATGAAGAAAGCAATAGCAACATACTAAACGATTGAGTGCTAAGCTAACGGAATGGGTCAAGTCAATCACATCATTCTCCTAATGATGTGATCCCGTTAATCAAATGACAACTCATGTCTATGGCTAGGAAACATAACCATCCTTGATCAACGAGCTAGTCAAGTAGAGGCATACTAGTGACACTCTGTTTGTCTATGTATTCACACATGTATCAAGTTTCCGGTTAATACAATTCTAGCATGAATAATAAACATTTATCATGATATAAGGAAATAAATAATAACTTTATTATTGCCTCTAGGGAATATTTCCTTCAGTCTCCCACTTGCACTAGAGTCAATAATCTAGTTCACATCGCCATGTGATTTAACATCAATAGTTCACATCACCATGTGATTAACACCCATAGTTCACATCGTCATGTGACCAACACCCAAAAGGTTTACTAGAGTCAGTAATCTAGTTCACATCGCTATGTCATTAACACCCAAAGAGTAATAAGGTGTGATCTTGTTTTGCTTGTGAGATAATTTTAGTCAACGGGTCTGTTGTTGGGAATCGTAGCATAATTTAAAATTTTCCTACGCTCACCAAGATGCATCTATGGAGTCTACTAGCAACGAGGGGAAAGGAGTGCATCTACATACCCTTGTAGATCGCGAGCGGAAGCGTTCCAATGAACGTGGATGACGGAGTCGTACTCGCCGTGATCCAAATCACCAATGACCGAGTGCCGAACGGACGGCACCTCCACGTTCAACACACGTACGGTGCAGCGACGTCTCCTCCTTCTTGATACAGCAAGGGGGAAGGAGAGGTTGATGGAGATCCAGCAGCACGACGGCGTGGTGGTGGATGTAGCGGGTCTCGGCAGGGCTTTGCCAAGCTTCTGCGAGAGAGAGAGAGGTGTTGCAGGGGAGGAGGGAGGCGCCCAAGGCTGTGTATTGCTGCCCTCCCTCCCCCCTTTATATAGGCCTCCTGGGGGGGCGCCGGTCCCAAGAGATGGGATCTCAAGGGGGGGCGGCGGCCACAAGGGGGGAAGGGGTTGCCTTGCCCCCCAAGGCAAGGGGGAACTCCCCCTAGGGTTCCCAACCCTAGGCGCATGGGGGGAGGCCCAAGGGGGGCGCCCCAGCCCACTAAGGGCTGGTTCCCTTCCACTTTCAGCCCACGGGGCCCTCCGGGATAGGTGGCCCCACCCGGTGGACCCCCGGGACCCTTCCGGTGGTCCCGGTACAATACCAGTAACCCCCGAAACTTTCCCGGTGGCCGAAACTGGACTTCCTATATATAATTCTTCACCTCCGGACCATTCCGGAGCCTCTCGTGACGTCCGGGATCTCATCCGGGACTCCGAACAACTTTCGGGTTTCCGCATACATATATCTCTACAACCCTAGCGTCACTGAACCTTAAGTGTGTAGACCCTACGGGTTCGGGATACATGCAGACATGACCGAGACGCCTCTCCCGTCAATAACCAACAGCGGGATCTGGATACCCATGTTGGCTCCCACATGTTCCACGATGATCTCATCGGATGAACCACGGTGTCGAGGATTCAATCAATCCCGTATACAATTCCCTTTGTCAATCGGTATGTTACTTGCCCGAGATTCGATCGTCGGTATCCCAATACCTTGTTCAATCTCGTTACCGGCAAGTCTCTTTACTCGTACCGCAATGCATGATCCCGTGACTAACGCCTTAGTCACATTGAGCTCATTAAGATGATGCATTACCGAGTGGGCCCAGAGATACCTCTCCGTCACACGGAGTGACAAATCCCAGTCTCGATCCGTGCCAACCCAACAGACACTTTCGGAGATACCCGTAGTGCACCTTTATAGTCACCCAGTTACGTTGTGACGTTTGGCACACCCAAAGCACTCCTACGGTATCCGGGAGTTGCACGATCTCATGGTCTAAGGAAAAGATACTTGACATTGGAAAAGCTCTAGCAAACGAAACTACACGATCTTTTATGCTATGCTTAGGATTGGGTCTTGTCCATCACATCATTCTCCTAACGATGTGATCCTGTTATCAATGACATCCAATGTCCATAGTCAGGAAACCATGACTATCTGTTGATCAACGAGCTAGTCAACTAGAGGCTTACTAGGGACACGTTGTGGTCTATGTATTCACACATGTATTACGATTTCCGGACAATACAATTATAGCATGAACAATAGACTATTATCATGAACAAAGAAATATAATAATAACCATTTATTATTGCCTCTAGGGCATATCTCCAACAGTCTCCCACTTGCACTAGAGTCAATAATCTAGTTACATTGTGATGAATCGAACACCCATTGCGTCCTGGTGTTGATCATGTTTTGCCCTAGGGAGAGGTTTAGTCAACGGATCTGCTACATTCAGGTCCGTATGTACTTTACAAATATCTATGTCTCCATTTTGAACACTTTCACGAATGGAGTTGAAGCGACACTTGATATGCCTGGTCTTCCTGTGAAACCTGGGCTCCTTCGCAAGGGCAATAGCTCCAGTGTTGTCACAGAAGAGAGTCATCGGGCTCGACGCATTGGGAATCACCCCTAGGTCGGTAATGAACTCCTTCATCCAGACTGCTTCCTGTGCTGCCTCCGAGGCTGCCATGTACTCCGCTTCACATGTAGATCCCGCCACGACGCTTTGCTTGCAACTGCACCAGCTTACTGCTCCTCCATTCAATATATACACGTATCCGGTCTGTGACTTCGAGTCATCCAGATCTGTGTCGAAGCTAGCGTCGACGTAACCCTTTACGACGAGCTCTTCGTCACCTCCATAAACGAGAAACATATCCTTAGTCCTCTTCAGGTACTTCAGGATATTCTTGACCGCCGTCCAGTGTTCCTTGCCGGGATTACTTTGGTACCTTCCTACCAAACTTACGGCAAGGTTTACATCAGGTCTGGTACACAGCATGGCATACATAATAGACCCTATGGCCGAGGCATACGGGATAACACTCATCTCTTCTATATCTTCTGCCGTGGTCGGGCATTGAGCCGTGCTCAATTGCACACCTTGCAATACAGGCAAGAACCCCTTCTTGGACTGATCCATATTGAACTTCTTCAATATCTTGTCAAGGTATGTACTCTGTGAAAGACCAATGAGGCGTCTTGATCTATCTCTATAGATCTTGATGCCTAATATATAAGCAGCTTCTCCAAGCTTTCATTGAAAAACACTTATTCAAATAGGCCTTTATACTCTCCAAGAATTCTATATCATTTCCCATCAACAGTATGTCATCCACATATAATATGAGAAATGCTACAGAGCTCCCACTCACTTTCTTGTAAACACAGGCTTCTCCATAAGTCTGTGTGAACCCAAACGCTTTGATCATCTCATCAAAGCGAATGTTCCAACTCCGAGATGCTTGCACCAGCCCATAGATTGAGCGTTGGATCTTGCATACTTTGTTAGCATTCTTAGGATCGACAAAACCTTCCGGCTGCATCATATACAACTCTTCCTTGAGGAAGCCGTTAAGGAATGCCGTTTTGACGTCCATCTGCCATATCTCATAATCATAGTATGCGGCAATTGCTAACATGATTCGGACGGACTTCAGCTTCGCTACGGGTGAGAAAGTCTCATCGTAGTCAACCCCTTGAACTTGTCGATAACCCTTAGCGACAAGTCGAGCTTTGTAGATGGTCACATTAGCATCTGCGTCCGTCTTCTTTTTAAAGATCCATTTGTTTTCTATGGCTCGCCGCTCATCGGGCAAGTCAGTCAAAGTCCATACTTCGTTTTCATACATGGATCCTATCTCGGATTTCATGGCTTCTAGCCATTTGTCGGAATCCGGGCCCGCCATCGCTTCTTCATAGTTCGAAGGTTCACCGTTGTCTAACAACATGATTTCCAGGACAGGGTTGCCGTACCACTCTGGTGCGGAACGTGTCCTTGTGGACCTACGAAGTTCAGTAACTTGATCCGAAGCTTCATGATCATCATCATTAACTTCCTCCCCAGTCGGTGTAGGCACCACAGGAACATTTTCCCGCGCTGCGCTACTTTCCGGTTCGGAAGGGGTGACTATCACCTCATCAAGTTCCACTTTCCTCCCACTCAATTCTTTCGAGAGAAACTCCTTCTCCAGAAAGGACCCGTTCTTGGCAACGAAGATCTTGCCCTCGGATCTGAGGTAGAAGGTATACCCAATAGTTTCCTTAGGGTATCCTATGAAGACGCATTTTTCCGACTTGGGTTTGAGCTTTTCAGGTTGAAGTTTCTTGACATAAGCATCGCATCCCCAAACTTTTAGAAACGACAGCTTAGGTTTCTTCCCAAACCATAATTCATACGGTGTCGTCTCAACGGATTTAGACGGTGCCCTATTTAAAGTGAATGCGGCAGTCTCTAAAGCATAACCCCAAAATGAGAGCGGTAAATCGGTAAGAGACATCATAGATCGCACCATATCCAATAGAGTGCGATTACGACGTTCGGACACACCATTTCTCTGAGGTGTTCCAGGCGGCGTGAGTTGTGAAACTATTCCACATTTCCTTAAGTGTGCACCAAACTCGTGACTTAAATATTCTCCACCACGATCTGATCGTAAGAATTTTATTTTCCTGTCACGTTGATTCTCAACTTCACTCTGAAATTCCTTGAACTTTTCAAAGGTTTCAGACTTGTGTTTAATTAGGTAGACATACCCGTATCTACTTAAATCATCAGTGAGAGTGAGAACATAACGATATCCTCCGTGAACCTCAACACTCATTGGACCGCACACATCGGTATGTATGATTTCCAATAAGTTGGTTGCTCGCTCCATTGTTCCGGAGAACGGAGTCTTGGTCATCTTACCCATGAGGCATGGTTCGCACGTGTCAAATGATTCGTAATCAAGAGACTCCAAAAGTCCATCTGCATGGAGCTTCTTCATGCGCTTGACACCAATGTGACCAAGGCGGCAGTGCCACAAGTATGTGGGACTATCGTTATCAACTTTACATATTTTGGTATTCACACTATGAACATGTGTAACATCACGTTCGAGATTCATCAAAAATAAATCATTGACCAGCGGGGCATGACCATAAAACATATTTCTCAAATAAACAGAACAACCATTATTCTCGGATTTAAATGAGTAGCCATCTCGAATTAAACGAGATCCAGATACAATGTTCATGCTCAAAGCTGGCACTAAATAACAATTATTGAGGTTTAAAACTAATCCCGTAGGTAGATGCAGAGGTAGCGTGCCGACGGCGATCACATCGACCTTGGAACCATTCCCGACGCGCATCGTCACCTCATCCTTCGCCAGTCTCCGTTTATTCCGTAGTTCCTGTTTTGAGTTACAAATATGAGCAACCGCACCGGTATCAAATACCCAGGAGCTACTACGAGTACTGGTAAGGTACACATCAATTACATGTATATCACATATACCTTTGGCGTTGCCGGCCTTCTTGTCCGCTAAGTATTTGGGGCAGTTCCGCTTCCAGTTACCACTTCCCTTGCAATAAAAGCACTCAGTCTCGGGCTTGGGTCCATGCTTTGACTTCTTCCCAGTAACTGGTTTACCGGGCGCGGCAACTCCCTTGCCGTCCTTCTTGAAGTTCTTCTTACCCTTGCCCTTCTTGAACTTAGTGGTTTTATTCACCATCAACACTTGATGTTCTTTTCTGATCTCCCCTTCCGCTGATTTCAGCATTGAATATACCTCGGGAATGGTCTTTTCCATCCCCTGCATATTGTAGTTCATCACAAAGCTCTTGTAGCTTGGTGGAAGCGACTGGAGGATTCTGTCAATGACCGCGTCATCCGGGAGATTAACTCCCAGCTGAGACAAGCGGTTGTGCAACCCAGACATTCTGAGTATGTGCTCACTAACAGAACTATTTTCCTCCATTTTACAGCTGAAGAACTTGTCGGAGACATCATATCTCTTGACCCGGGCATGAGCTTGAAAAACCAGTTTCAGCTCCTCGAACATCTCATATGCTCCATGTTTCTCAAAACGCTTTTGGAGACCCGGTTCTAGGCTGTAAAGCATGCCGCACTGAACGAGGGAGTAATCATCGGCACGTGATTGCCAAGCGTTCATAACGTCTTGGTTCTCTGGGATTGGTGCTTCACCTAGCGGTGCTTCTAAGACATAATCTTTCTTGGCTACTATGAGGATGAGCCTCAGGTTCCGGACCCAGTCCGTATAGTTGCTGCCATCATCTTTCAGCTTGGTTTTCTCTAGGAACGCGTTGAAATTGAGGACAACGTTGGCCATTTGATCTACAAGACATAGTGTAAAGATTTTAGACTAAGTTCATGATAATTAAGTTCATCTAATCAAATTATTTAATGAACTCCCACTCAGATAGACATCCCTCTAGTCATCTAAGTGATACATGATCCGACTTTAACTAGGCCGTGTCCGATCATCACGTGAGACGGACTAGTCAAGATCGGTGAACATCTCCATGTTGATCGTATCTTCTATACGACTCATGCTCGACCTTTCGGTCCTCCGTGTTCCGAGGCCATGTCTGTACATGCTAGGCTCGTCAAGTCAACCTAAGTGTATTGCGTGTGTTCTGAGGCCATGTCTGTACATGCTAGGCGCGTCAACACCCGTTGTATTCGAACGTTAGAATCTATCACACCCGATCATCACGTGGTGCTTCGAAACAACGAACCTTCGCAACGGTGCACAGTTAGGGCGAACACTTTCTTGAAATTATTATAAGGGATCATCTTACTTACTACCGTCGTTCTAAGCAAATAAGATGCAAAAACATGATAAACATCACATGCAATCAAATAGTGACATGATATGGCCAATATCATCATGCTCCTTTGATCTCCATCTTCGGGGCACCATGATCATCTTCGTCACCGGCATGACACCATGATCTCCATCATTGTGTCTTCATGAAGTCGTCACGCAAACGATTAATTCTACTTCTATGGCTAACGCGTTTAGCAACAAAGTAAAGTAATTTACATGGCGTTATTCAATGACACGCAGGTCATGCAAAATAATAAAGACAACTCCTATGGCTCCTGCCGGTTGTCATACTCATCGACATGCAAGTCGTGATTCCTATTACAAGAATATGATCAATCTCATACATCACATATATCATTCATCACATCTTCTGGCCATATCACATCACATAGCACTTGCTGCAAAAACAAGTTAGACGTCCTCTAATTGTTGTTGCAAGTTTTTTACGTGGTTTGTAGGTTTCTAGCAAGAACGTTTTCTTACCTACGTATGACCACAACGTGATTTGCCAATTTCTATTTACCCTTCATAAGGACCCTTTTCATCGAATCCGTTCCGACTAAAGTAGGAGAGACACACACCCGTTAGCCACCTTATGCAACTAGTGCATGTCAGTCGGTGGAACCAGTCTCACGTAAGCGTACGTGTAAGGTCGGTCCGGGCCGCTTCATCCTACAATGCCGCCGAAACAAGAAACGACTAGTAGCGGCAAGAAGAATTGGCAAACTCAACGCCCACAACTGCTTTGTGTTCTACTCGTGCATAGTAACTACGCATAGGCCTGGCTCATGATGCCACTGTTGGGAATCATAGCATAATTTAAAATTTTCCTACGCTCACCAAGATGCATCTATGGAGTCTACTAGCAACGAGGGGAAAGGAGTGCATCTACATACCCTTGTAGATCGCGAGCGGAAGCGTTCCAATGAACGTGGATGACGGAGTCGTACTCGCCGTGATCCAAATCACCGATGACCGAGTGCCGAATGGACGGCACCTCCGCGTTCAACACACGTACGGTGCAGCGACGTCTCCTCCTTCTTGATCCACAAGGGGGAAGGAGAGGTTGATGGAGATCCAGCAGCACGACGGCGTGGTGGTGGATGTAGCGGGTCTCGGCAGGGCTTTGCCAAGCTTCTGCGAGAGAGGGAGGTGTTGCAGGGGAGGAGGGAGGCGCCCAAGGCTGTGTATTGCTGCCCTCCCTCCCCCCTTTATATAGGCCCCCTGGGGGGGGGGCCGGCCCCAAGAGATGGGATCTCAAGGGGGGGCGGCGGCCACAAGGGGGGAAGGGGTTGCCTTGCCCCCCAAGGCAAGGGGGAACTCCCCCTAGGGTTCCCAACCCTAGGCGCATGGGGGGAGGCCCAAGGGGGGCGCCCAGCCCACTAAGGGCTGGTTCCCTTCCACTTTCAGCCCACGAGGCCCTCCGGGATAGGTGGCCCCACCCGATGGACCCCCGGGACCCTTCCGGTGGTCCCGGTACAATACCGGTAACCCCCGAAACTTTCCCGGTGGCCGAAACTGGACTTCCTATATATAATTCTTCACCTCCGGACCATTCTGGAGCCTCTCGTGACGTCCAGGATCTCATCCGGGACTCCGAACAACTTTTGGGTTTCCGCATACATATATCTCTACAACCCTAGCGTCACTGAACCTTAAGTGTGTAGACCCTACGGGTTCGGGAGACATGCAGACATGACCGAGACGCCTCTCCGGTCAATAACCAACAGCGGGATCTGGATACCCATGTTGGCTCCCACATGTTCCACGATGATCTCATCGGATGAACCACGGTGTCGAGGATTCAATCAATCCCGTATACAATTCCCTTTGTCAATCGGTATGTTACTTGCCCGAGATTCGATCGTCGGTATCCCAATACCTTGTTCAATCTCGTTACCGGCAAGTCTCTTTACTCGTACCGCAATGCATGATCCCGTGACTAACGCCTTAGTCACATTGAGCTCATTATGATGATGCATTACCGAGTGGGCCCAGAGATACCTCTCCGTCACACGGAGTGACAAATCCCAGTCTCGATCCGTGCCAACCCAACAGACACTTTCGGAGATACCCGTAGTGCACCTTTATAGTCACCCAGTTACGTTGTGACGTTTGGCACACCCAAAGCACTCCTACGGTATCCGGGAGTTGCACGATCTCATGGTCTAAGGAAAAGATACTTGACATTGGAAAAGCTCTAGCAAACGAAACTACACGATCTTTTATGCTATGCTTAGGATTGGGTCTTGTCCATCACATCATTCTCCTAACGATGTGATCCTGTTATCAATGACATCCAATGTCCATAGTCAGGAAACCATGACTATCTGTTGATCAACGAGCTAGTCAACTAGAGGCTTACTAGGGACACGTTGTGGTCTATGTATTCACACATGTATTACGATTTCCGGACAATACAATTATAGCATGAACAATAGACTATTATCATGAACAAAGAAATATAATAATAACCATTTATTATTGCCTCTAGGGCATATCTCCAACAGTCTCCCACTTGCACTAGAGTCAATAATCTAGTTACATTGTGATGAATCGAACACCCATTGCGTCCTGGTGTTGATCATGTTTTGCCCTAGGGAGAGGTTTAGTCAACGGATCTGCTACATTCAGGTCCGTATGTACTTTACAAATATCTATGTCTCCATTTGAACACTTTCACGAATGGAGTTGAAGCGACACTTGATATGCCTGGTCTTCCTGTGAAACCTGGGCTCCTTCGCAAGGGCAATAGCTCTAGTGTTGTCACAGAAGAGAGTCATCGGGCTCGACGCATTGGGAATCACCCCTAGGTCGGTAATGAACTCCTTCATCCAGACTGCTTCCTGTGCTGCCTCCGAGGCTGCCATGTACTCCGCTTCACATGTAGATCCCGCCACGACGCTTTGCTTGCAACTGCACCAGCTTACTGCTCCTCCATTCAATATCTACACGTATCCGGTCTGTGACTTCGAGTCATCCAGATCTGTGTCGAAGCTAGCGTCGACGTAACCCTTTACGACGAGCTCTTCGTCACCTCCATAAACGAGAAACATATCCTTAGTCCTCTTCAGGTACTTCAGGATATTCTTGACCGCCGTCCAGTGTTCCTTGCCGGGATTACTTTGGTACCTTCCTACCAAACTTACGGCAAGGTTTACATCAGGTCTGGTACACAGCATGGCATACATAATAGACCCTATGGCCGAGGCATAGGGGATAACACTCATCTCTTCTATATCTTCTGCCGTGGTCGGGCATTGAGCCGTGCTCAATTGCACACCTTGCAATACAGGCAAGAACCCCTTCTTGGACTGATCCATATTGAACTTCTTCAATATCTTGTCAAGGTATGTACTCTGTGAAAGACCAATGAGGCGTCTTGATCTATCTCTATAGATCTTGATGCCTAATATATAAGCAGCTTCTCCAAGCTTTCATTGAAAAACACTTATTCAAATAGGCCTTTATACTCTCCAAGAATTCTATATCATTTCCCATCAACAGTATGTCATCCACATATAATATGAGAAATGCTACAGAGCTCCCACTCACTTTCTTGTAAACACAGGCTTCTCCATAAGTCTGTGTGAACCCAAACGCTTTGATCATCTCATCAAAGCGAATGTTCCAACTCCGAGATGCTTGCACCAGCCCATAGATTGAGCGTTGGATCTTGCATACTTTGTTAGCATTCTTAGGATCGACAAAACCTTCCGGCTGCATCATATACAACTCTTCCTTGAGGAAGCCGTTAAGGAATGCCGTTTTGACGTCCATCTGCCATATCTCATAATCATAGTATGCGGCAATTGCTAACATGATTCGGACGGACTTCAGCTTCGCTACGGGTGAGAAAGTCTCATCGTAGTCAACCCCTTGAACTTGTCGATAACCCTTAGCGACAAGTCGAGCTTTGTAGATGGTCACATTAGCATCTACGTCCGTCTTCTTTTTAAAGATCCATTTGTTTTCTATGGCTCGCCGCTCATCGGGCAAGTCAGTCAAAGTCCATACTTCGTTTTCATACATGGATCCTATCTCGGATTTCATGGCTTCTAGCCATTTGTCGGAATCCGGGCCCGCCATCGCTTCTTCATAGTTCGAAGGTTCACCGTTGTCTAACAACATGATTTCCAGGACAGGGTTGCCGTACCACTCTGGTGCGGAACGTGTCCTTGTGGACCTACGAAGTTCAGTAACTTGATCCGAAGCTTCATGATCATCATCATTAACTTCCTCCCCAGTCGGTGTAGGCACCACAGGAACATTTTCCCGCGCTGCGCTACTTTCCGGTTCGGAAGGGGTGACTATCACCTCATCAAGTTCCACTTTCCTCCCACTCAATTCTTTCGAGAGAAACTCCTTCTCCAGAAAGGACCCGTTCTTGGCAACGAAGATCTTGCCCTCGGATCTGAGGTAGAAGGTATACCCAATAGTTTCCTTAGGGTATCCTATGAAGACGCATTTTTCCGACTTGGGTTTGAGCTTTTCAGGTTGAAGTTTCTTGACATAAGCATCGCATCCCCAAACTTTTAGAAACGACAGCTTAGGTTTCTTCCCAAACCATAATTCATACGGTGTCGTCTCAACGGATTTAGACGGTGCCCTATTTAAAGTGAATGCGGCAGTCTCTAAAGCATAACCCCAAAATGAGAGCGGTAAATCGGTAAGAGACATCATAGATCGCACCATATCCAATAGAGTGCGATTATGACGTTCGGACACACCATTTCTCTGAGGTGTTCCAGGCGGCGTGAGTTGTGAAACTATTCCACATTTCCTTAAGTGTGCACCAAACTCGGAGATACCCGTAGTGCACCTTTATAGTCACCCAGTTACGTTGTGACGTTTGGCACACCCAAAGCACTCCTACGGTATCCGGGAGTTGCACGATCTCATGGTCTAAGGAAAAGATACTTGACATTGGAAAAGCTCTAGCAAACGAAACTACACGATCTTTTATGCTATGCTTAGGATTGGGTCTTGTCCATCACATCATTCTCCTAACGATGTGATCCTGTTATCAATGACATCCAATGTCCATAGTCAGGAAACCATGACTATCTGTTGATCAACGAGCTAGTCAACTAGAGGCTTACTAGGGACACGTTGTGGTCTATGTATTCACACATGTATTACGATTTCCGGACAATACAATTATAGCATGAACAATAGACTATTATCATGAACAAAGAAATATAATAATAACCATTTATTATTGCCTCTAGGGCATATCTCCAACATCTGTCACATTCAGATCCGTAAGTATTTTGTAAATTTCTATGTCTACAATGCTCTGCACGGAGCTACTCTAGCTAATTGCTCCCACTTTCAATATGTATCTAGACCGAGACTTAGAGTCATCTAGTTTAGTGTCAAAACTTGCATCGATGTAACCCTTTACGACGAACCTTTTGTCACTTCCATAATCGAGAAACATATCCTTATTGCACTAAGGATAATTTTGACCGCTGTCCAGTGATCTACTCCTAGATCACTATTGTACTCCCTTGCCAAAATCAGTGTAGGGTATACAATAGATCTGGTACACAGCATGGCATACTTTATAGAACCTATGGCCGAGGCATAGGGAATGACTTTCATTTTTTTCTATCTTCTGCCGTGGTCGGGCTTTGAGTCTTACTCAATTTCACACCTTGTAACACAGGCAAGAAACTCTTTATTTGACTGTTCCATTTTGAACCACTTCAAAATCTTGTTAAGGTACGTACTCATTGAAAAAACTTATCAAGCGTCTTGATCTATCTCTATAGATCTTGATGCTCAATATGTAAGCAGCTTCACCGAGGTCTTTCTTTGAAAAACTCCTTTCAAACACTCCTTTATGCTTTGCAGAATAATTGTACATTATTTCCGATCAACAATATGTCATTCACATATAATTATCAGAAATGCTGTAGTGCTCCCACTCACTTTCTTGTAAATACAGGCTTCACCGCAAAGTCTGTACAAAACTATATCCTTTGATCAACTTATCAAAGCGTATATTCCAACTCCGAGATGCTTGCACCAGTCTATAGATGGATCGCTGAAGCTTGCATATTTTGTTAGCACCTTTAGGATTGACAAAACCTTCTGGTTGCATCATATACAACTCTTCTTTAATAAATCCATTAAGGAATGCAGTTTTGTTTATCCATTTGCCAGATTTCATAAAATGCGGCAATTGCTAACATGATTCGGACAGACTTAAGCATAGATACGAGTGATAAACTCTGATCGTAGTCAACACCTTAAACTTGTCGAAAACCTTTTGCGACAATTCTAGCTTTGTAGATAGTAACACTACTATCAGCGTCCGTCTTCCTCTTGAAGATCCATTTAGTCTCAATGGCTCGCCAATCATTGGGCAAGTCAATCAAAGTCCATACTTTGTTCTCATACATGGATCTCATCTCAGATTTCATGGCCTCAAGCCATTTTGCGGAATCTGAGCTCACCATCGCTTCTTCATAGTTCGTAGGTTCGTCATGGTCTAGTAACATAACCTTCAGAACAGGATTACCGTACCACTCTGGTGCGGATCTTACTCTGGTTGACCTACGAGGTTCAGTAATAACTTGATCTGAAGTTCCATGATCATCATCATTAACTTCCTCACTAATTGGTATAGGCGTCACAGGAACCGGTTTCTGTGATGAACTATTTTCCAATAAGGGAGCAGGTACAGTTACCTCATCAAGTTCTACTTTCCTCCCACTCACTTCTTTTGAGAGAAACTCCTTCTATAGAAAGGATCCATTCTTAGCAACGAATGTCTTGCCTTCGGATCTGTGATAGAAGGTGTACCCAACAGTCTCCTTTGGGTATCCTATGAAGACACATTTCTCCGATTTAGGTTCGAGCTTATCAGTTTGAAACTTTTTCTTATAAGCATCGCAACCCCAAACTTTAAGAAACGACAACTTTGGTTTCTTGCCAAACCACAGTTCATATTGTGTCGTCTCAACGGACTTAGACGGTGCCCTTTTTTAACATGGATGCAGTTGTCTTTAATGCATAACCCCAAAACGATAGTGGTAAATCGGTAAGAGACATCATAGATCGCACCATATCTAATAAAGTACGGCTACGACGTTCGGACACACCATTACACTGTGGTGTTCCAGGTGGCGTGAGTAGTGAAATTATTTCACATTGTTTTAACTGAAGGCCAAACTCGTAACTCAAATATTTTACCTCTGCGATCATATCGTAGAAACTTTTATTTTTGTTACGATGATTCTCCACTTCTCTCTGAAATTCTTTGAACTTTTCAAATGTTTCAGACTTGTGTTTCATCAAGTAGATATACCCATATCTGCTCAAACCATCTGTGAATGTCAGAAAATAATGATACCCGCCGCAAGCCTTAATATTCATCGGACCACATACATCAGTATGTATGATTTCCAACAAATCTGTTGCTTGCTCCATTGTTCCGGAGAACGACGTTTTAGTCATCTTTCCCAAGAGGCATGGTTCGCAAGCATCAAGTGATTCCAAAATCCCATCAGCATGGAGTTTCTTCATGCGCTTTACACCAATATGACCTAAACGGCAGTGCCACAAATAAGTTGCACTATCATTATTAACTTTGCATCTTTTGGCTTCATTATTATGAATATGTGTATCACTACGATCGAGATCCAACAAACCATTTTATTGGGTGTATGACCATAGAAGGTTTTATTCATGTAAACAGAACAATAATTATTCTCTAATTTAAATGAATAACCGTATTGCAACAAACATGATCAAATCATATTCATGCTCAACGCAAACACCAAATAACACTTATTTAGTTTCAACACTAATCCCGAAAGTATAGGGAGCGTGCGATGATGATCATATCTATCAGATCTCACTTTCATAAGTGACCATAAAGGGATTGACAACCCCTTTATTGCGTTGGTTGCGAGGATTTTTATTTGTTTGTGTAGGTGCGAGGGACTTGTGCGTGGCCTCCTACTGGATTTATACCTTGGTTCTCAAAAACTGAGGGAAATACTTACGCTACTTTACTGCATCACCCTTTCCTCTTGAAGGGAAAACCAACGCAGTGCTCAAGAGGTAGCAGCTACACCAACAGATAATGCAACGTTAATACTTCTACCTACACAGTTACTGCGAGGGTCCATATTTTAGCACAAATGCAAATGCACGTTATATTAAAACATCATTAAATTCATAATATTCAATTCATGTTCCGTACCCAACAGATATACAAACAATTACACGCTTCTATTCATCACAATTACACTTTTCTATTCATCATAATACACCATTGATCAATTGACAATATACCATTCAACATATATAGTAGATTCATTAGTCTTCTTTACTCAAGTTAGCTATAATGGATTAAGGACATACATAAGTTGGCATTCAAGCTGTGGTGGTCTGTTACAAAATGGGATGGCCAAGTTGACCAATTGTTCAATCACTTGACTACTACAAAATATTATGGAAGAGCCCAAGTCTGATCACCAAGCCAACATGAACTTCCGTATGAACAAAATGTCTCAACCACGTTATGAACAAAGAAATCACCAGAACATCTTACATCAACTTGTGGCCTTGCTACGTTTTGCCATTTGTCCCTGCAAAAGAACTCATATGTTTGAGCAATCTTAGAAAATGAGAATTTTTCTTCAAATTTTTAAGTGGCCCTTGATTCCAGATATCTAAAAGTAGATGGGCTGCAAACAGGTTACACAAGATACCCTTATAATAACATCAACCAAAGTCAGGCTAGCACATATAGCATATCACATGGCTTTGCAAATTTATGCACTCACGATAAGCACTCAGATCTGTTCTAAGGCATCAAGAATATGGTTCTTATTGTAATTTTAGAGATTTGCATTTGAAGTTCCTCAATCGGCAAACAATCAGATATGCACTAGTAAATATGCATGTACCAGCAGCCGTATACGAGCAGTCATATATTACCTTGTTTGAACTTTGGTGAACCTGTAAGGGCCTCAGTTTAAGGCCGGGCAGATTCCTCCTTTCTAAAAAAATGTACCAGCAATCAGATGAAAACAAAGCCATTTCAAAGACCAGATGTCTACTATGAGTAATTGCTGGGATAAATGTATGAAAACTTAAAATGAAATCATGGCTACTATTTACTAGGTGCTCCCAGTTCATCTATAATCCATTTAATTACTACATGCTCCCAATTCATCTAGACAAAGTTCAAAGCACGTGCACATTTAAAACTTGGGACATGATCAGCTATTGTAGTAGTGCTACAAAATTCCATACTGCAAATTGGAACCGAGCTCAAGACGCAATCATAAGAATATCTTCTACAAAATATCGAGACATCATATCTAATGTGCTATTACTATTGTAATTAAGGAGGGCATGAGTTTCTTCCTCAATAAAAGATGCAACTAGCATTATCTTTGTGTTCTATACCTAATGCAAGAACTTAATTATTTTCTTAGAAGTACAAGGAAAGGGAATCCAGAAATTAGATCAAACAAGAGTGAACATTACACCACTGATATTGTCATGTTCCACTATCAGGAACAAATTACATCAGATTGTAGATATGTTTCATTTATCACCGCAAATTTTCACATATGATGGGTATTGAAATAGTAGAAGACCTTTGTATAGGGAAAAAATATGTGCTAATAGCAGCAAATATATTTACACGTAGCTGCATCTGGATTTCAATTGCAATTTCGTTTCAAAAACTTCGCAAAACATGTGTGGACAGTGAATTCATCAAGGCTTGCACTTCCAATCCGTTCGGAAATAATTGAAGACATAAACTAGCAATTTGTGTTAATTTCTACGCCTTTATTCGTACTTCTAAAATTTATCATACGCGGTTGTGGAAGTAGTACTCTGAGCTTACTGGAATTATTACTCAAGCCTCAGTGCTTGTGGTCTCAGTTTTTACCTGCTCCCAGTTTCATCAATCTTCCGTCAAGTGTACTTGGCCATTTGTGCCTTCTCTGCCTTGTTCAGCGCCTCTCCTATTTCAGTGAGCAGAACCATGCTATCAATGAGCCCTGACAAGTACATAGAGGAAGACCAGATTGACTTATTGACATGCTAATGAATCCGTAATCAGCCTTTCTTGCTCAAGTACTACAGTTTTAGTCCCGATCAAGTATTGCATGTGCACAGAACTAACGACCGATGCAAAATTAACATGCCATTGGCCAATGACTTTAGATTTTTGGCAAAAAGCAAGAGTGATCAGCAGATTGAAAATATCCAATTCTACTGAACCTGGTTAGAACAAGAGGGCTATATTCAACTTAGTAGCTGAACTTCGGTACAAATAGGTATCTCTGACTAACTAATACAATCCCAGCCACTAGTCCAAGGATCTGAAATGACAATTGAAGAATTGAACATATAAAAAGATCACCTCGCGTCGTCAGTAGCAGCCCATCATTGTGGTCATAGGATGACTTAGCCCACTCTGTGCATCTCCAGGGGTATTTATCCGCACTGCAGAGGGAACAATACCAACTTGACCAACTGAACAAAACCAGTATGGAAGCAAAAACAAGCTCCTGTGCAAACATCCATGAGAAAATCACCTGCTGCCGTGAGGAGAGAATTCAGAAATGTCATGTGCAAAAAGGGCTCATCATTGAGATGTTCAAGTTGAGTCAAAATCGACAGTAGAAAACGAGGTCACGTATGCACATTAAAATGCAAACTTACGGGAAGATCTTTGGGAAAAGCGCACACACATTAATATTTCATATATTGATAGGTTGTTCTACTTTTCTTCTTGAGTAATGGGTGTGCATCACAGCCACTGGGCCTTCATAGGCTCGATATGTGGATAATACACATTTGGGTACAGAATACGTGGGTAGGATTTTGCGGCGGCGCGCAGGTCTGGGGCGGCGGCGCAATCGGGTTAGGTTTAGGGTGTGTGGGCGGCGAGCGAGAGAGAGGTGACATTGGGGATCGAATAGGTGTTGGTGAACGTAGTAATTTCGAAAAAATTCCTACGCACACGCAAGATCATGGTGATGCATAGCAACGAGAGGGGAGAGTGTTGTCCACGTACCCTCGTAGACCGAAAGCGGAAGCGTTATGACAACGCGGTTGATGTAGTCGTACGTCTTCACGATCCGACCGATCCAAGTACCGAACGTACGACACCTCCGAATTCAGCACACGTTCAACTCGATGACGTCCCTCGAACTCCGATCCAGCTGAGTGTTGAGGGAGAGTTTCGTCAGCACGACGGCGTGGTGACGATGATGATGTTCTACCGATGCAGGGCTTCGCCTAAGCACCGCTATGATATTATCAAGGTGTAATATGGTGGAGGGGGGCACCGCACACGGCTAAGAGATCAATGATCAATTGTTGTGTCTGTGGGGTGCCCCCCTGCCCCCCTATATAAAGGAGCAAAGGGGGAGAGGTGCGGCCAGCCTTGGGGCGTGCCAGGAGGAGTCCTACTCCCACCGGGAGTAGGACTCGCCCCCTTTTCCTAGTTGGATTAGGACTTGGGAGGGGGGAAAGAGGAGAGGGAGAAGAAGGAAGGGGGGGCGCCCCCCCTTCTCCTTGTCCTATTCGGACTAGGGGGGAGGGGCGCGCGGCCCAGCCCTAGCCGCCTCTCCTCTCTTCCACCTAGGCCCACTAAGGCCCATTATGTTGCCGGGGGGTTCCGGTAACCTCCCGGTACTCCGGTAAAATCCCGATTTCACCCGGAACACTTCCGATATCCAAACATAGGCTTCCAATATATCAATCTTTACGTCTCGACCATTTTGAGACTCCTCGTTATGTCTGTGATCACATCTGGGACTGCGAACAACCTTCGGTACATCAAAACATATAAACTCATAATATAACTGTCATCGAAACGTTAAGCGTGCCGACCCTACGGGTTCGAGAACTATGTAGACATGGCCGAGACACGTCTCCGTTCAATAACCAATAGCGGAACCTGGATGCTCATATTGGCTCCCACATATTCTACGAAGATCTTTATCGGTCAAACCGCATAACAACATACGTTGTTCCCTTTGTCATCGGTATGTTACTTGCCCGAGATTCGATCGTCGGTATCTCAATACCTAGTTCAATCTCGTTACCGGCAAGTCTCTTTACTCGTTCCGTAATACATCATCCCGCAACAAACTCATTAGTTGCAATGCTTGCAAGGCTTAAGTGATGTGCATTACCGAGAGGGCCCAGAGATACCTCTCCGACAATCGGAGTGACAAATCCTAATCTCGAAATACGCCAACCCAACAAGTACCTTCGGAGACACCTGTAGAGCACCTTTATAATCACCCAGTTACGTTGTGACGTTTGGTAGCACACAAAGTGTTCCTCCGGTAAACGGGAGTTGCATAATCTCATAGTCATAGGAACATGTATAAGTCATGAAGAAAGCAATAGCAGAATACTAAACGATCGAGTGCTAAGCTAACGGAATGGGTCAAGTCAATCACATCATTCTCCCAATGACGTGACCCCGTTAATGAAATGACAACTCATGTCAATGGCTAGGAAACATAACCATCTTTGATCAACGAGCTAGTCAAGTAGAGGCATACTAGTGACACTATGTTTGTCTATGTATTCACACATTTATTATGTTTCCGGTTAATACAATTCTAGCATGAATAATAAACATTTATCATGATATAAGGAAATAAATAATAACTTTATTATTGCCTCTAGGGCATATTTCCTTCAGTCTCCCACTTGCACTAGAGTCAATAATCTAGTTCACATCGCCATGTGATTTAACACCAATAGTTCACATCACCATGTGATTAACACCCATAGTTCACATCGTTATGTGAACAACACTCAAAGGGTTTACTAGAGTCAATAATCTAGTTCACATCGCTATGTGATTCACACCCAAAGAGTACTAAGGTGTGATCATGTTTTCCTTGTGAGAGAAGTTTAGTCAACGGGTCTGCCACATTCAGATCCGTATGTATTTTGCAAATTTCTATGTCTACAATGCTCTGCATGGAGCTACTCTAGCTAATTGCTCCCACTTTCAATATGTATCTAGACCGAGACTTAGAGTCATCTAGATTAGTGTCAAAACTTTCATCGACGTAACCCTTTACGACCAACCTTTTGTCACATCAATAATCGAGAAACATATCCTTATTCCACTAAGGATAATTTTGACCGCTGTCCAGTGATCTACTCCTAGATCACTATTGTACTCCCTTGCCAAACTCAGTGGTAGGGTATGCAATAGATCTGGTACACAGCATGGCATACTTTATAGAACCTATGGTTGAGGCATAGGGAATGACTTTCATTCTCTTTCTATCTTCCGCCGTGGTCGGGCTTTGAGTCTTACTCAATTTCACACCTTGTAACACAGGCAAGAAACTCTTTCTTTGACTGTTCCATTTTGAACTACTTCAAAATCTTGTCAAGGTATGTACTCATTGAAAAAACTTATCAAGCGTCTTGATCTATCTCTATAGATCTTGATGCTCAATATGTAAGGAGCTTCACCGAGGTCCTTGTTTGAAAAACTCCTTTCAAACACTCCTTTATGCTTTGCAGAATAATTCTACATTATTTCCAATCAACAATATGTCACTATATGCTTATCAGAAATGCTGTAGTGCTCCCACTCACTTTCTTGTAAATACAGGCTTCACCGCAAGTCTGTATAAAACTATATGCTTTGATCAACTTATCAAAGCGTATATTCCAACTCCGAGATGCTTGCACCAGTCCATAGATGGATCGCTGGAGCTTGCATATTTTTTTAGCACTTTTAGGATTGACAAAACCTTCTGGTTGCATCATATACAACTCTTCTTTAATAAATCCATTAACGAATGCAGCTTTGTTTATCCATTTGCCAGATTTCATAAAATGTGGCAATTGCTAACATGATTCGGACAGACTTAAGCATAGATACGAGTGAGAAACTCTCATCGTAGTCAACACCTTGAACTTGTCGAAAACCTTTTGCGACAATTCTAGCTTTGTAGATAGTAACACTACTATCAGCGTCCGTCTTCCTCTTGAAGATCCATTTAATCTCAATGGCTCGCCGATCATTGGGCAAGTCAATCAAAGTCCATACTTTGTTCTCATACATGGATCCCATCTCAGATTTCATGGCCTCAAGCCATTTTGCGGAATCTGGGCTCATCATCGCTTCCTCATAATTCATAGGTTCGTCATGGTCAAGTAACATGACCTCCAGAACTGGATTACCGTACCACTCTGGTGCGGATTTCATTCTGGTTGACCTACGAGGTTCGGTAGTAACTTGATCTTGAAGTTACATGATCATCATCATTAGCTTCCTCACTAATTGGTGTAGGAGTCACAGGAACATATTTCTGTGATGAACTACTTTCCAGTAAGGGAGCAGGTACAGTTACCTCATCAAGTTCTACTTTCCAGCCACTCACTTCTTTCGAGAGAAACTCCTTCTCCAGAAAGATTTCGAATTTAGCAACAAAAGTCTTGCCTTCGGATCTTTGATAGAAGGTGTACCCAACAGTCTCCTTTGGGTATCCTATGAAGACACATTTCTCCGATTTCGGTTCGAGCTTATCAGGTTGAAGCTTTTCACATAAGCATCACAACCACAAACTTTAAGAAACGACAACTTTGGTTTCTTGCCAAACCACAGTTCATATTGTGTCGTCTCAACGGACTTAGACGGTGCCCTTTTTAACGTGGATGCAACTGTCTTTAATGCATAACCCCAAAACGATAGTGGTAAATCGGTAAGAGACATCATAGATTGCACCATATCTAATAAAGTACGGTTACGATGTTCGGACACACCATTACGCTGTGGTGTTCCAGGTGGCATGAGGAGTGAAACTATTTCACATTGTTTTAACTGAAGACCAAACTCGTAACTCAAATACTCTTCTCCACGATCAGATCGTAGAAACTTTATTTTCTTGTTACGATGATTTTCCACTTCACTCTGAAATTATATGAACTTTTCAAATGTTTCAGACTTCTGTTTCATTAAGTAGATATACCCATATTTGCTCAAATCATCTGTGAAGGTCAGAAAATAATGATACCCGCTACGAGCCTCAATATTCATCGGACCACATACATCAGTATGTATGATTTCCAACAAATCTGTTGCTTGCTCCATTGTTCCGGAGAACGGCGTTTTAGTCATCTTGCCCAAGAGGCATGGTTCGCAAGCATCAAGTGATTCATAATCAAGCGATTCCAAAATCCCATCAGCATGGGGTTTCTTCATGCGATTTACACTAATATGACCTAAACGGCAGTGCCACAAATAAGTTGCACTATCATTATTAACTTTGCATCTTTTGGCTTCAATATTATGAATATGTGTATCACTACGATCGAGATCCAACAAACCATTTTCATTGGGTGTATGACCATAGAAGGTTTTATTCATGTAAATAGAACAACAATTATTCTCTAACTTAAATGAATAACTGTATTGCAATAAACATGATCAAATCATATTCATGCTCAACGCAAACACCAAATAACACTTATTTAGGTTCAACACTAATCCCGAAAGTGTAGGGAGCGTGCGATGATGATCATATCAATCTTGGAACCACTTCCAACACACATCGTCACTTCACCCTTAACTAGTCTCTGTTCATTCCGCAACTCCTGTTTCGAATTACTACTCTTAGTAACTGAACCGGTATCAAATACGGAGGGGTTGCTACGAACACTAATAAAATACACATCAATAATATGTATATCAAATATACCGTTGTTCACTTTGCCATCCTTCTTATCCGCCAAATACTTGGGGCAGTTCCGCTTCCAGTGACCAGTCCCTTTGGAGTAGAAGCACTTAGTCTCAGGCTTAGGACCATACTTGGGCTTCTTCACTTGAGTAGCAACTTGCTTGCCGTTCTTCTTGAAGTTCCCCTTCTTCCCTTTGCTGTTTTTCTTGAAACTAGTGGTCTCGTCAACCATCAACACTTGATGTTTTTCTTGATTTCTACCTTCGTCGATTTCAGCATCACGAAGAGCTCGGGAATTACTTCCGTCATCCCTTGCATACTATAGTTCATCACGAAGTTCTACTAACTTGGTGATGGTGACTAGAGAATTCTGTCAATCACTATTTTATCTGGAAGATTAACTCCCACTTGATTCAAGCGATTGTAGTACCCAGACAATCTGAGCACATGCTCACTGCTTGAGCTATTCTCCTCCATCTTTTAGCTATAGAACTTGTTGGAGACTTTATATCTCTCAACTCGGGTATTTGCTTGAAATATTAACTTCAACTCCTGGAACATCTCATATGGTCCATGACGTTCAAAACGTCTTTGAAGTCCCGATTCTAAGCCGTTAAGCATGGTGCACTGAACTATCAAGTAGTCATCATATTGAGCTAGCCAAACGTTCATAACGTCTGCATCTGCTCCTGCAATAGGTCTGTCACCTAGTGGTGCATCAAGGTCATAATTCTTCTGTGCAGCAATGTGGATAAACCTCAGATCACGGATCCAATCCGCATCATTGCTACTAACATCTTTCAACTTAGTTTTCTCTAGGAACATATATAAAACATAGGGAAGCAACAACGCGAGCTATTAATCTACAACATAGATATGCTAATACTACCAAGAATAAGTTCATGATAAATTAAAGTTCAATTAATCATATTACTTAAGAACTCCCACTTAGATAGACATCCCTCTAATCATCTAAGTGATCACGTGATCCAAATCAACTAAACCATAACCGATCATCACGTGAAATGGAGTAGTTTTCAATGGTGAACATCACTATGTTGATCATATCTATTATATGATTCACGCTCGACCTTTCGGTCTCAGTGTTTCGAGGCCATATCTGCATATGCTAGGCTCGTCAAGTTTAACCTGAGTATTCTGCGTGTGCAAAACTGGCTTGCACCCATTGTAGATGGACGTAGAGCTTATCACACCCGATCATCACGTGGTGTCTGGGCACGACGAACTTTGGCAACGATGCATACTCAGGGAGAACACTTTTATCTTGAAATTCAGTGAGAGATCATCTTATAATGCTACCGTCAATCAAAGCAAGATAAGATGCATAAAAGATAAACATCACATGCAATCAATATAAGTGATATGATATGGCCATCATCATCTTGTGCTTGTGATCTCCATCTCCGAAGCACCGTCATGATCCCCATCATCACCGGCGCGACACCTTGATCTCCATCGCAGCATCGTTGTCGTCTCGCCAACTATTGCTTCTACGACTATCGCTACCGGTTAGTGATAAAGTAAAGCAATTACATGGCGATTGCATTGCATACAATAAAGCGACAACCATATGGCTCCTGCCAGTTGCCGATAACTCGGTTACAAACCATGATCATCTCATACAATAAAATATAGCATCATGCCTTGACCATATCACATCACAATATGCCCTGCAAAAACAAGTTAGACGTCCTCTACTTTCTTGTTGCAAGTTTTACGTGGCTGCTACGGGCTGAGCAAGAACCGTTCTTACCTATGCATCAAGACCACAACGATAGTTTGTCAAGTTGGTGCTGTTTTAACCTTCGCAAGGACCGGGCGTAGCCACACTCGGTTCAACTAAAGTTGGAGAAACTGACACCCGCCAGCCACCTCTGTGCAAAGCACGTCGGAAGAACAAGTCTCGCGTAAGCGTACGCGTAATGTCGGTCCGGGCCGCTTCATCCAACAATACCGCCGAACCAAAGTATGACATGCTGGTAAGCAGTATGACTTATATCGCCCACAACTCACTTGTGTTCTACTCGTGCATATGACATCTACGCATAAAACCAGGCTCGGATGCCACTGTTGGGGAACGTAGTAATTTCAAAAATTTCCTACGCACATGCAAGATCATGATGATGCATAGCAACGAGAGGGGAGAGTGTTGTCCACGTACCCTCGTAGACCGAAAGCAGAAGCGTTATGACAACGCGGTTGATGTAGTCGTACGTCTTCACGATCCGACCGATCCAAGTATCGAACGTACGGCACCTCAGAGTTCAGCACACATTCAGCTCGATGACGTCCCTCAAACTCCGATCCAGCCGAGCTTTGAGGGAGAGTTCCGTCAGCACGATGGCGTGGTGATGATGATGATGTTCTACCGACGCAGGGCTTCGCCTAAGCACCGCTACGATATTATCAAGGTGGATTATGGTGGAGGGGGGCACCGCACACGGCTAAGAGATCAAGAGATCAATTGTTGTGTCTATGGGGTGCCCCCTGCCCCCGTATATAAAGGATCAAAGGGGGGAGGTGCGGCCAGCCTTGGGGCGCGCCAGGAGGAGTCCTACTCCCACAGGGAGTAGGACATCCCCCTTTTTCCTAGTTGGATTAGGACTTGGGAAGGGGGAAAGAGGAGAGGGAGAAGAAGGAAGGGGGGGGGGGGCGCCGCCCCCTTCTCCTTGTCCTATTCGGACTAGGGGGAGGGGCGCGCGGCCCAGCCCTAGCCGCCTCTCCTCTCTTCCACCTAGGCCCACTAAGGCCCATTATGTTGCCGGGGGGTTCCGGTAACCTCCCGGTACTCCGGTAAAATCCCGATTTCACCAGGAACACTTCCGATATCAAAACATAGGCTTCCAATATATCAATTTTTATGTCTCGACCATTTTGAGACTCCTCGTCATGTCCATGATCACATACGGGACTCCGAGCAACCTTCGGTACATCAAAACCTATAAACTCATAATATGACTGTCATCGAAAAGTTAAGCGTGCGGACCCTACGGGTTCGAGAACTATGTAGACATGACCGAGACACGTCTCCGGTCAATAACCAATAGCGGAACCTGGATGCTCATATTGGCTCCCACATATTCTACGAAGATCTTTATCGGTCAGACCGCATAACAACATACGTTGTTCCCTTTGTCATCGGTATGTTACTTGCCCGAGATTCGATCGTCGGTATCTCAATACTAGTTCAATCTCGTTACCGGCAAGTCTCTTTACTCGTTACGTAATACATCATCTTGCAACAAACTCATTAGTTGCAATGCTTGCAAGGCTTAAGTGATGTGCAGTACCGAGAGGGCCCAGAGATACCTCTCCGACAATCGGAGTGACACATCCTAATCTCGAAATACGCCAACCCAACAAGTACCTTCGGAGACACCTGTAGAGCACCTTTATAATCACCCAGTTACGTTGTGACGTTTGGTAGCACACAAAGTGTATCTCCGGTAAACGGGAGTTGCATAATCTCATAGTCATAGGAACATGTATAAGTCATGAAGAAAGCAATAGCAACATACTAAACGATCGAGTGCTAAGCTAACGGAATGGGTCAAGTCAATCACATCATTCTCCTAATGATGTGATCCCGTTAATCAAATGACAACTCATGTCTATGGCCAGGAAACATAACCATCTTTGATCAACGAGCTAGTCATGTAGAGGCATACTAGTGACACTCTGTTTGTCTATGTATTCACACATGTATCAAGTTTCCGATTAATACAGTTCTAGCATGAATAATAAACATTTATCATGATATAAGGAAATAAATACTAACTTTATTATTGCCTCCAGGGCATATTTCCTTCAGTCTCCCACTTGCACTAGAGTCAATAATCCTGTTCGTCAGTTTTTCTTATTCTAGAGTTTTTCGTGATTATGTCCAATCCCGATTTCTGACCCGATTTTTGTTTTAGGTTATCTTTTCGCTCGTTTATCAGAATCAGGTTATTCAAGCGCCTAGATCTTAGTCTCGAAGCCCTCTTTCTGTTTAACCAACTTGAACAAGATTTTGGTACTGTAAAATTTGTCTTTAGTCCAGATTAGTAATCGGATCTTGTTTCTTTCGTAGTTTGAGTTTCGTTGCTCCGTTTGATTTGATTCTTTTTGCAAACCGGAGTTCTTAAGTTGAACTTTCTGATTATATCTTCTTATTTGAGTTTTACCCATGCATCTTTGCTTGATTGCTTATGTGTGTTATTGTTTGTTTGCGATAGAATTCCCGGGGTGCGAAGCGTGCTACTACGAGTCACTAGGTTTTGCGGATCGTCAGCAAGGCAAGTAACACATTGATCATACCCTTTAATACCCAGTTTTTATGCTTTAGTTACAATCCTCAAACCTTGCATGATTAGGATGAGTTTAACTTGTGGGTATTGGGAAGTAGATGTTGAGGTAGAACCTATTACCTGTTTTAATATCAAACCCTTGGGAGTTACTTCTATGTATGCTTATATTGCTATGCTATGCTCGTAGACATGGATTGGGTTTGAGAGTATCCATGAGAGATGAGAGTTGTTAATTAACGGTTCAACTTAAGGTGGCAACTTTAATACACATCTGGGTGGATTGCTTGTTTGGGAACCTAGGGAATCCAGCGTTGTCCTAGGAGATCCCGGGGATATACCGTGTGATCCTCCTACGGCCCGTCACCCAGGCTCAAAGGGATCGATTATTCATGCTAGAAACTTCTGTGTGTAGCCACAAGCCATTATGGGCTCGGGCATAGTTGAGTATGTTGTGTGACCTCTTTCAGTGGTGGGCTAGCAGATGTAGATGGAAGTATGTGTAACTGTCCACCCAGAGTAAAGAGTTAATGCTTCTGAAAGACTGTGTCTTGGTCATCCGTTTCTCAAACACCCCGTAGTGCAAGAAATCCAACGGAGGAGATCGAGTCTTGTGGGGAAAAGTGCGCAAACCTCTGCAGAGTGTACGAACTAATCATGGTTAGCCGTGTCCCCGGTTATGGACATCTTGAGTATCTAGTACTTGGAATATCCTATTGTATCCCATCACTCTAATTAAATTTGTTGGGTTGATAATTAATTTTTAATTGGGATTGAGTTGGAGGTACCTTCTCAATGATGTTTCAACTACCATGATAGTTAAATAAAACTTATTCTTTTGTTGTAGGGAAAAATGGCTTTTCGCAAAATCATATAACCATAGAGCCTCCACCAGCAATATATGCATGTAGTGATAGCATTTATCTGTTCATTGCTCTACTGTGTTATATTAACAGCATATTCCATGTGCTGACCCGTTTTCGGGCTGCAACGTATCATGTTGCAGACTTTTCAGACGAGGAGTAAGGTTCGCTAGGCCGTTGTCATGCACCCAACTATGCCGTTGGAGTTGATGGACTCACTTTATCTGCCAAGCCTTCCGCTGTTATCGTGTTAGATGGCCTTAAGCCATATTTATTGTAATAAGTTCTCTTTTGAGACATTCGATGTAATAAGTGTGTGATTGCTACTCTGTTATAAATCCTTTGAGTACTGTGTGTGTCAGCATTACCGATCCAGGGATGACACTGAAGCACAGAGACTTGACCGTTTGAGGTCGGGTTGCTACAAGATGGTATCAGAGCACACGCTGAATGTAGGACACGACCACTAAGAAAGCCATAGGTTACTCTTCTCTACTCATTTCTGACTCCTCTCCATTCTCTACTCTTTAGGATGGCGGATTCGAGGAACAAGTTTGCATAACCGGATGAAGACACCCCCTTTGGACGACACTTGAAGGAAGTCACTAGATACCTGAACATTGGAATACCAAGCTTCACCGGGACCTACAACGCCACATTACCAGAAGAGGAGCGCTGGATAATTCGAGTTCAAGTTCCAGGAAGGACATTCACGCCAGTCACGGTGCCCATAGATTTTTCCTTTGATGCCCCAACCTGGAGTCTGGGAAAGAGCATGGCAACCCACATCGCCATGGGACGCATTGGCGAAGTTTGCCACAAGGATCTCAAGGATACTATCTACCAGATATGCGGGCGCCGAGATGAGCAATGGGAGATAGTCAGCACCAGGAAGGACAGGTCCATTGCAGCATTCATCCAGGAGTTAAACCAGCACATTCGACGCCAGGAGAACCAGATGTGCGCGAGCATGATAGATTTAAAGAAGGCGATGACAAGGATCATCGAGCTAGAGGAGGAACTCAAGTCTACACGCGATGGATATGAGGAGGAAATCACAATACTATTGGAGAAGAATGACGACCTGATTAAGAAGATCGGAGTGTTCATGGGAGATCCCGCGCCAGGAGGAGAAGACGATGAACCCAAGGAGATTCGTTCCGAAGACTACATCATCATCGACGACACTGATTCCGACCCCGATGATAGTGATGATGATTATGAAGACGAAGCTGGAGCGGACATCATGGAGTCTTCCACCGATCAAAATTTCTTGTAGACCACCATATGACCAGTAGTATTTCCCCCATGTAAATAGTATAGTCCGAGCACTGTAACAATAGTTAGATCGATTGTATGCCCTTGCTTGATTGATTGAGTGTTATGATTGTGTTTGTATCATGTGCATATGGGTAGTGTTTTCTCACTAGACCTAATTTCTATTCTACTCCATTCCCTCTAAACCCATCAGATGCCTCCGAGACATGACACCGGATTTGTCTTCCCACCCGAGATCACCTAGTTGATCCAGCAGCAGAATGCCTTGATGCAGATATTAGTCCAGAACCAAGGCAACAACAACAACAAAAACAACAACAACAACAACAACAACAACCCTCCTCCAGTTGACAACTTAGCCCATTTTCTGAGGTTACAACCGCTGGTGTTTTCGAGTAGCATCGAGCCAATAGTTGCGGATGACTGGCTACGCAGGATTGGAAGGGAGTTGACCAGCGCAGGTTGCACGGATGCAGAGAAAGTGCGTTTTGCCGCATATCAATTGGATGGACTAGCAGCCTCATGGTGGGAGAATTACACAGCCACTTTTCCCATAGCGAATGTCACTTGGGATCAGTTTCAGCAAGCATGCCGCACAGCTCATGTCTCAATTGGAGCCATGAGCATGAAGAAGCGTGAGTTTCGCAACTTACGCCAGGGAAATCGTACTGTGGCTCAGTATGTAGATGAGTTTAGTAAGCTATCTCGTTATGCCCCTGATGATGTGGCCACAGATGCCGCAAAGCAGGAGAAGTTTATGGAAGGGCTAAATGATGAGATGAGCATGCAGTTAATGGTGGCAACATTTAACAACTACCAGGAGTTGGTAGACAAGGCTCTTATGATTGAAGGGAAGCATTAGCAGATTGAGAGCCGCAAGAGGAAGTATGGACAAGGAAAGTACAATTCTGGAGCTCAGCAGAAGCCTCGTTTCACCCCGAACTCGGGAGGACTTATCCATAATCATGGAGGCCACACCCACAATGGAGGAAGTTCCCATAACCATAATGGCCCCAAGAATGGAAATGGGAATGGAGCAGGCAGCAATCAGAACTGCTCTAACCCAGCCACACCCGCCAAGAAGGATCAAAGTCACATTACCTGTTTCAAGTGCGGGAAGACTGGGCACTACGCCAATGATTGTCCGGAATTGAAGAACGAAATTGGCAATGGAAGCGCTGGGAAGAAGCCCAACCCTTTCAACAGGGGACAAGTGAACCACGTGAACGTGGAGGAGGTTGAGGAGCAGTCTGATGCAGTTATTGGTAAGTTTTTGGTTAAGTCTTTTACTGCAATCGTTCTTTTTGATACTGGTGCATCGCATTCATACATATCAAGGGGATTTGTGGATAAGTATAAGTTGCCCACTAAGGTACTTAGGACACCTATGTTAGTAAGTTCGCCAGGAGCAGAATATATGGCAAGACAAGGATGTTTTCAGATGCCATTGACCATTGGAAGCCATGTTTTCCCCTTAGACCTGATAATTTTGGAGTCACAAGGTTTGGATGTGATACTAGGAATGGATTGGCTATCGATGTAAGGAGGAAACATCGATTGCGCAAGTAAGTCAATTTTACTCACCACCCCAGAGGGAAAAAGGATCAAGTATGTATCCAGGCATGCGCCAAGGAGGACCCAAGTAAATTCTCTCACGGGAGTTGTTCAGGAGGAAGTGCCGGTAGTGAAGGATTACCCGGATGTATTTCCGGAGGAGTTACCAGGCATGCGACCAGATCAAGATATCGAGTTTTTGATAAGAGCTGTTGCCAGGCACCGGGCCTATATCGAAGAGACCATACCGGATGCCCGCAAACGATCTGGGGAGATTAAGAAGCAGATTAAGGAGTTATTGGAGAAAGGTTACATTCGAAGAAGTTCATCACCATGGGGAGCCCCAGTGCTCTTGGTTGAGAAGAAGGATGGATCCTTAAGGATGGTTGTTGATTATTGTGCGTTGAATGAAATAACAATCAAGAATAAGTACCCACTTCCGATGATCAATGATTTGTTTGACCAGTTGCAAGGAGCTAAGGTGTTTTCGAAGATCGATCTGCGACCAGGATATCACCAACTGAAGATTAGGGAGAAGGATATGCCTAAGACAGCCTTCACCACAAGGTACGGGCTATATGAGTATACGGTTATGTCATTTGGACTGACTAACGCCCCTGCCTATTTCATGAGTATGATGAACAAGGTGTTCATGGAGTTCTTGGATAAGTTTGTTGTGGTTTTCATTGATGATATCTTGGTATACTCGAAGAATGAAGAGGAACATAAGGAGCATTTGCATTTGGTTCTCGAGAAGCTCAGGGAACATCAGTTATATGCCAAGTTCAGCAAATGTGAGTTTTGGTTGAAGGAAGTTGGATTTCTTGGACATGTTATATCAAGAGAAGGTATAGCAGTGGATCCCACCAAGGTCCAGTCAGTCACTGAGTGGTTGGCACCCACCTCAGTTGGAGAGATCCGCAGTTTTCTTGGACTCGCGGGATACTATCGGAGATTCATTGAGAATTTTTCTAAGATCGCGAAGCCTATGACGGCATTGTTGAAGAAGGACACTAAGTTCCATTGGACTGCTGAATGTGAAGCAAGTTTCCAGGAGTTGAAGAAACGTTTGACTATAGCCCAAGTGCTGATTCTGCCGGATATACGCAAGGATTTCCAAGTGTATTGCGACGCCTCTCGCTTAGGACTTGGAGGAGTACTTATGCAAGACGGGAGAGTTGTTTCGTATGCCTCACGACAACTGAAACCGCACGAGTTGAATTATGCCACGCATGATTTGGAGTTAGCAGCTGTGGTGCATGCGCTCAAGACCTGGAGACATTTTCTCTTTGGAAACCGTTGCGATGTATATACGGATCACAAGAGTTTGAAGTACACCTTTACTCAGAAGGAGCTGAACCTCAGGCAGAGGAGATGGTTGGAGCTCATAAAGGATTATGACATGAAGCTGCATTATCATCCAGGAAAGCCAAATGTCGTAGCAGACGCTTTGAGCCATAAGAGTTATGTTAACACCCCGTAAGCGGAGGGATGCCAAAAGAGTTAGCCGAGGATCTCAGGGAGCTACGTTTGGAGATTGTTCCTAGAGGTTTTGTTGTAGCAATGGAGGTTCAGTCCACATTGTTGGGAAAGATTCGAGAAGCTCAGAAAGATGACAAAGAGATTGCTGAGATAAAAGCGAAGATGAGCGAAGGAAAAGCCAAAGGTTTTCGTGAGGATGAGCATGACACCTTGTGGTTTGAGGACCGCATTTATGTGTCCAATAATGCAGATATCAGGAAGCTGATACTTCAAGAAGCTCATGACTCGCCCTACTCGATACACCCCGGAAACACTAAGATGTATTTGGATTTGAAGGAGCGTTTCTGGTGGACTGGTATGAAGAAGGATATTGCCGACTATGTAGCCCTATGTGATGTATGTCAGAGAGTGAAGGCAGAACATCAGAAGCCAGCAGGATTACTGCAGCCTATGCCGATACCCGAATGGAAGTGGGATAAGCTTGGCATGGATTTTATCACCGGATTACCCAGGACCCGATCGGGGTATGATTCTATCTGGGTAGTAGTGGATAACTTGACCAAAGTAGCCCACTTTACCCCAATGAAAATCACCTATACAAGTGCGAAGTTGGCCAAGATATACATGACCAGGATCGTATGTCTGCACGGAGTTCCGAGGACCATCGTATCAGATAGAGGAACACAGTTTACCTCAAAGTTTTGGCACCAGCTGCACCAGACTTTGGGAACCAGGCTGGAGTTCAGTACAGCTTTTCACCCACAGACAGATGGACAGATAGAGAGAGTTAATCAGATTCTGGAGGACATGTTGAGAGCTTGTGCGCTAGACTATGGGTCTAGTTGGGATGACAATTTACCCTACGCGGAGTTCTCATACAACAACAGCTACCAGGCCAGTTTGAAGATGGCACCTTTCGAAGCCCTGTATGGAAGAAGATGCCGAACACCATTGATGTGGGATGAAGTTGGAGATCGCTAGTTGTTTGGACCGAATTTGATTAAGGAATCTGAAGAGAAGGTTTAGCTGATTCGAGATAGACTGAAGGTAGCTCAGTCCCGACAGAAGAGTTATGTAGATTCGAAACGCAAGGAGGTAGTCTATGAAATCGGAGACAGGGCGTATCTACGAGTGTCACCTCTTCGAGGAGTTAAATGTTTTGGAGTTAAAGGAAATTTAGCCCCGAGATTTGTAGGACCATACCGTGTTTTGGAACGTATGGGAGAGGTTGCCTACAAGTTGGAGTTACCCGAAGGACTGTCAGGAGTACATGATGTGTTTCACTTTTCCCAGTTGAAGAAGTGCCATGCAGAGATGGCCGATATTCCTCTGAGAGATACAGTGCCCCTGGAAGCGATACAGTTGGACAGTGATTTGACATATGAGGAGAAACCTGTCAAGGTTCTAGAGTTTGCCAGCCGGGTTACTCGCAACAAGGTTATCAAGTTTTGCAAGGTACAGTGGAGCCACCATGTTGAGGATGAAGCCACTTGGGAACGAGAGGATGATCTGCGCAAAGACCACCCGCACCTATTTTCTAGCCAACCTGAATCTCGAGGGCGAGATTCATCTTAAGGGGGGTAGGTTTGTAACATCCCAAAATTTCAATTTGGAATGTTATACATAGGTCATTCATGCATATCATATTTTATTGCATTTTCGTTTGCGATCCTCGAAATTCTAAGCAACTCAAGGACCCTCGAAGAGAGTTGGGGATCTCACGATTTACATATTTGAATTTTATCAAATATTGAAACAAGGATCAGTTTGGTTTTAATTTATTTTCCCTTCGAAAATATTTCATATCAAAAAATATATATGAGAGGAGATAATATGACTTCTCCAAAATAAATGAAATGTTGGAGGAAAATATTAAAATCAAATATTTATTTTATTCGGATTTTATTGCAATTTTATTTGAATTAGGAAAAATACGCGTTTTTCAAAATTGCATTATAGGCCCAAATAAATGTTCACTCTGTCCGGCATATTTTTAGAGGACAGGAAAACTTATTTCGGGATTTTTGGAGTCAGTTTAGTATTTCTTTTCTTCGTTTTTCTGCGACACATTTTTTATTTATAAAAAAGGTCAACCGACCTACCGGGCCGTTTTTTTTTCTTTCGTCGGTTTATTTCGGTAAACCCTAGATCTAGATCCAATTTTTTAATTTCCTGTTTAATTCATTAGATCGGTTTTTCCGTTGATTTATTTATTTTGCGGACATTCGTCCGTTTGTTCGTTTAAACGAACGCCGTTGACCCGTTAGTCACAGACAGCGAACATTCGTTCGTTAGCCTGTTCGTCAGTTTTTCTTTTTCTAGAGTTTTCGCGATTATTTCCGATCACGATTTCTAACCCGATTTTCGTTTTAGTTTATCTTTTCGCTCATTTATCGGAATCAGGCGATTCAAGCGCCTAGATCTTCGTCTCAAAGCCCTCTTTCTGTTTAACCAACTTGAAGAAGATTTTGGTACTGTAAAATTTGTCTTTAGTCCAGATTAGTAATCAGATCTTGTTTCTTTCGCAGTTTGAGTTTCGTTGCTCCGTTTGATTTGATTCTATTTGCAAACCGGAGTTCTTAAGTTGAACTTTCTGGTTATATATTTTTATTTGAGTTTTACCCATGCATCTTTGCTTGATTGCTTATGTGTATTATTGTTTGTTTGCGATAGAATTCCCGGAGTGCGAAGCGTGCTACTATGAGTCACTAGGTTTTGCGGATCGTCAGCAAGGCAAGTAACACATTGATCATACCCTTTAATACCCAGTTTTTATGCATTAGTTACAATCCTCAAACCTTGCATGATTAGGATGAGTTTAACTTGTGGGTATTGGGAAGTAGATGTTGAGGTAGAACCTATTACCTGTTTTAATATCAAACCCTTGGGAGTTACTTCTACGTCTGCTTATATTGCTATGCTATGCTCATAGACGTGGATTGGGTTTGAGAGTATCCATGAGAGATGAGAGTTGTTAATTCATGGTTCAACTTAAGGTGGCAACTTTAATATTACACATCTGGGTGGACTGCTTGTTTGGGCATCTGGGGAATCCAGTGTTGTCCTAGGAGATCCCAGGGATATACCATGTGATCCTCCTACGGTCCGCCACCCAGGCTCAAAGGGATCATAAGATTATTCATGCTAGAAACTTCCGTGTGTAGCCACAAGCCATTATGGGCTCTGGCACAGTTGAGTATGTTGTGTGACCTCTTTCAGTGGTGGGCTAGCAGATGTAGAGGGAAGTAGGTGTAACTGTCCACCCAGAGTATAGAGTTAATGCTTCTGAAAGACTGTGTCTCGGTCATCCGTTTCTCAAACACCCTGTAGTGTGAGAAATCCAACGGAGGAGATCGAGTCTTGTGGGGAAAAGTGCGCAAACCTCTGCAGAGTGTACAAACTAATCATGGTTAGCCGTGTCCCCGGTTATGGACATCTTAAGTATCTAGTACTTGGATTATCCTATTGTATCCCATCACTCTAATTAAATTTGTTGGGTTGATAATTACTTTTTAACTGGGATTGAGTTGGAGGTACCTTCTCAATGATGTTTCAACTACCATGATAGTTAAATAAAACTTATTCCTTTGTTGTAGGGAAAAATTGGCTTTTCGCATAATCATATAACCATAGAGCCACCACCAGCCATATATGCATGTAGTGATAGCATTTATCTGTTCATTGCTCTACTATGTTATATTGCCAGCATATTCCATGTGCTGACCCATTTTCGGGTTGCAACGTATCATGTTGCAGACTTTTTAGACGAGGAGTAAGGTTCGCTAGGCCGTTGTCATGCACTCAGCTATGCCGTTGGAGTTGATGGACTCACTTTATCTGCCAAGCCTTCCGCTGTTATTGTGTTAGATGGCCTTAAGCCATATTTATTGTAATAAGTTCTCTTTTGAGACATTTGATGTAATAAGTGTGTGATTGCTACTCTGTTATAAATCCTTCGAGTACTGTGTGTGTCAGCATTACTTATCCAGGGATGACACTGAAGCACAGAGACTTGACCGTTTGAGGTTGGGTCGCTACAATGACGCCTTTACCTCCTTGATCCAACAAACGATGGTGATATAGTAGCTCAAGTTCTCCGGCAGCACGACAGCGTGATGACGGTGGCGGTGGAGAAATCTCAGCAGGGCTTCGCCAAGCCTACCGGAGAATAAGAAGAACTACGAGGGAGAGGAAGGGTAGCGCCGTGGCATAGATGGGTGTGGATGCCTTCCCTCTCCACCTCTATATATAGGGGGAAGGGAGGAGGGGTGGGCCGACCTAGGGTTTCCCCTAGGGGGCCTGCGGCCACCAGATGGGAGGCGCCCTAGGGTTTGGGTGGCGCCCCCTAGGTGCCTTGCCTCCCAAGCAAGGAGGGGGGCGAGTGCCCTAGGGGGGTGTACCAACCCCCTGGCCGAGTGGGCTGAGGTGAGGGGGGCGCCCAGCCCCTTGTGAGCCGGTGTGTCCCCTTCCTTTGGCCCATGATGCCCCCCAACACTTGCCGGGGCCTCCGAAACCCTTTTCGGTCTTTCGGCGATAACCCGGTACCTCCCGAAACCCTTTCGGAATCCGATTCCATTGATCCTATATATCAATCTTCACCTTCCGTACCATTCCGGAGTTCCTCGTCATGTCTAGGTGTAACATCCCAAAATTCTAAATTTTGGAATGTTATAATTAAATAGATAGATTTGATTGATTGTTTGATTGCTTGTGTGAAATTGAGTGAAATTCGAAACTTTTTGAAAGTTAAATGAGAGGGAATAAAAGGACTTTCCCAAACTTTCACCTTGCATTCGTGATCCCCGTGAATTCAAATTCTTTTCACCAAAAACCCTGGAGAGAAGATGACATGACTTCTTCCATTTAAATAAATGAAAAGGGTTTTTGAAAATATTTGAATTTCATTGGGAAATATTTCAAATTCAGAAACTTCAAGCAACTCAATGATTTTCATGAGAGAAGATAAAATGACTTCTTCAAAACATATGAAATATGAGTTGGGAGTTTAAAAGGATCAAATTTAAAGTTCTTTTGGAAATTGTTTTTAATTGGAGTTATTTGGTTTTTATTCAAATTATTTTTCTCCAAAAATAAAATATTTGGAAAATAGGGTAAAATGATTCCCTACATCAGAAAATTGGAGATAAATAAATTTGAAATCATTTTGGTATTTTTAAAATGATTTTTTATTGGATTTTAGTAGGGCTGTAGCACTCTTTGAATTATTTGAATTTTTCTCGATTTTATTTGACTAGACAAAAATGTTCAGGTTGTAGAATATAATTTTTTGTAAATTTTGATATATTAGATGCCTATATAATATTTTTTAGTTTTGTTTTTATTATTTTTGTTTGTCTAAGAAAATGTTTTTTTAAGAAGACTTCTTCCCCCGCGGGCCAACTGGGCCGAAGCCGAGCCAGCCGGCCCAACCCAGCGCCACGCCCCGCTCGTCCCCGAGCTCGGGACGAACTCCCGCACCCGCACGGCGTCGCCGCCGCCGTACGCCGCCCGGACTCCCGCCGCCGCCTCTCCTTGACCCCTCCTCCACGTCACGCGCCTTCCCCGACCCCCTATAAAGCCGCCGCCCGGGACCCCCCCTCTCCTTTTCGCATCGCCGCTGCGCCGCTCGCCCCGCATCGCCGCGCCGCCGCCGCACTTCGCCGGAGCCCCGCGCCGCTGCAGCCCTCGCCTCGCCGCCGCCCGCAGCCACCGCGCCGCCGCCTCTCGCCGAGCCGCCGCGCTGGAGCCGCCTCGCCTCGCCTCGCCTCTGCCCAAGCGCCGTCCTCGCCGACGCCCGCCGCCGCGGGAAAACCGCCGGAGTTGACCGGTCCGCCGCCGCCAGACCCGATCCGCCCCGAACCGGTATAAACCGCCCCCGGTCCGGTTTTTTTCTAGGCTCTCTCTGGTTTTCTCGGTTTTATTCATTACTTAGGTTAATTTAGTGAACAATTCGTTAGTTAGGGTTAGTAGCGAATGGTTTTCGTTTGGTAGTGTTCGGTAGCGAACGTTCGCTATTTAGATTTTTTTTCTGTTTAATTACACAGGGACCTATTCGTAATTAGTTTTCTTACCATTTAGTCCCTGATCTTCAAACGGTCGCAACTTCTCGCTCGTTTATCCAAATCCAACGAAACCAACGCCCACTTCTCCGTTATGATCCCCTCTATCCAGTAATCCAACTCAAATCTGTTTTTGAAAGTTTAAAGTTTGAATTCAAATAGTTTTGTATTTGAACTTCGTTTGATCATAACTTGAGTTTCGTAGCTCCGTTTGAGTTGATTCTTTTTGCAAATCGAAGCTCTTGACCTAAACTTTCTGATAAGGCCAAATACACATAATTTTGGTACTGTTAGAAGTTGTTTTATGTTGCAAGGGTTATTTGCTTGGTTTTGATGTTTTCCAAATTGTCTTTTTCGTTCTTTTCGATCTTTTGAGTGATTGCTTATGTGTGGTTACTATTGATTGCTTACGATAGATTGACCGGAGTATGACGAGTAGAACTATCAAGATTTTTGAGTGCGAATCATCTTCATCAACAGTACAGGCAAGTTCACACTTTGATCATATCCCTTTCATACCCAGTTTTTATGCATTTAGTTTCACCCTCAAGCATTGCATGAGTAGGATTGATAACACGTGGGTATTGGGAAGTAGTTGATGAGGTAGGAACCTATTTCCCTGCATTCAAACCTTGGGAGTTACTATTACGTTGCTTATATTGCTATGCTATGCTCGTAGACATGGTTTGGGTTTGAGCGTATTCATGACAGATGTGAGTATTGTTAAGTAATGGTTCAACTTAAGGTGGCAACTTTAATACACATCTGGGTGGATTGAGGCACCTGGGGTATCCAGTGATTGCCTATATTTTTGGAAATTCCGGGGTACCGTGTGATTCTCCTATGGACTGCCACCCAGGCTCAAAGGGATCATAAGATTATTCATGCTAGAAACTTCCGTGTGCAGCCACCTGCCATTATGGGCTCTTGCATAGTTGAGTAAGTTGTGGTTAACCTTTCCATGATGGGCTAGCAGATGTAGGGGATTGTAGGTGTACCGGCCTATCTATCGGTTAAGGGGACCTCTTCGGAAAGACTGTGTCTCGGTCATCCGTTTCTCAAAGACCATGTAGTGCGAGAAATCTAACGGAGGAGATCAAGTCTTGTGGGGAAAAGTGCACAAACCTCTGCAGAGTGTACAAACTAATCATGATTAGCTGTGTCCCCGGTTATGGACATTTTGAGTATCTGGTTCTTGGATTATCATGTTGATCTCATCACTCTATATAATTAATTTGTTGGGTTGTTAACTTTTTAATTGGGATTGAGAGGGGGTTTACCTTCTCAATATTTTCAACCAACTTTGTAGTTAAATAAATTATATTCCTTTGTAGTAGGAAAAAATAGGCTTTTCGCTAAAACATTATAACCATAGAGCTTTTCCACCAACCAAATATGCATGTAGTGATAGCCATTATTCATCATTATCCTATGGTGTGAATTTGCCAGTACATTCAATGTACTGACCCTTTGTGGCTGCAACGTCTCATGTTGCAGGATTTTCTTACGACGAGTAAGTGGTACGTAAGGGTTACGATTTCTACACTCAACTTTGCCGTTGGTGTTGATGGGAATCCACAACCTTGTTACTTCTGCTATTTTGGTTTGAGGTAATAGTATTTACGTTATTTTATACATGTGATTTACCTCTGTTATAAATCCTCGAGTACTGTGTGTGTCAGCATACCGATCCAGGGATGACACTTAAGCACAGAGACTTGACCGTCTGAGGTCGAGTCGCTACACTAGGATCTGATCCGGGACTCCGAACAACCTTCGGTCACCAACACTGTTACTCAACTATATTTAGATCGTCACCAAACATTAAGTGTGTAGACCCTGCGGGTTCGAGAACTATGCAGACATGACCGAGACACCTCTACGGTCAATAAGCAATAGCGGGACCTGGATGTCCATATTGGTTCCTACATATTCTACGAAGATCTTCATCGGTCGAACCTCGATGCCAAGGATTCAGCTAATCCTGTATGCAGTTCCCTTTGTCCATGGTATGTTACTTGCCCAAGATTCGATCGTCGGTATCTCCATACCTAGTTCAATCTCGTTACCGGCAAGTCTCTTTACTCGTTCCGTAATACAAGATCTCGTGGCTAACTCTTTAGTCACATTGCTTGCAAGCTCATTGTGGTGTTGTATTACTGAGTGGACCCTGAGATACCTCTCCGTCATACGGAGTAACAAATCCTAGTATTGATCCATGCCAACTCAACAGACACCCTCGGAGATACCTGTTGAGCACTAATACGTCTCCAACGTATCTATAATTTTTTATTGTTCCATGCTGTTATATTATCATTCTTGGATGTTTTAAAATGATTTTATAGCAACTTTATATCATTTTTTGGGACTAACCTATTGACATAGTGCCCAGTGTCAGTTGCTGTTTTTTGCTTGTTTTTTACTTCACAAAAAATAATACCAAACGGAGTCCAAACACAGCGAAACTTCTTGGAGAATTTTTCTGGGTCAGAAGACACATGATGGACCAAAGAAGTACCAGAGGGGTGCCTCGAGGGGGCACAACCCACCTGGGGTCCCAAGCGTGCCCTGGTGGGTTGTGCCCACCTCGGTGGCCTTCCGCACCGCCTCTTTGCTCTATAAATACCCCAATATTCTAAAAACCCTACGGAAGTTGACGAAACACAATTCCAGCCGCCACAAGTTCCAGAAACCACAGATCCAATCTAGACACCATCACGGAGGGGTTCATCATGCTCATTGGCGCCTCTCCGATGATGCGTGAGTAGTTCATTGTAGACCTACGAGTCCGTAGTTAGTAGCTAGATGGCTTCCTCTCTCTCTTTTGATTCTCAATACAATGGTCTATTGGAGATCTATTTGATGTAACTCTTTTTTGCGGTGTGTTTGTTGGGATCTGATGAACTTTGAGTTTATGATCAGATCTATTTTATCCATGAAAGTTATTTGAGTTTTGATCTCTTATATGCATGATTACTTATAGCCTCGTATTTCTTCTTCGAATCTTTGGTTTAGTTAGGCCGACTAGATCGACTTTTCTTGCCATGGGAAGAGGTGCTTTGTGATGGATTCGATCTTACGATGCTCAATCCCAGTGACAGAAGGGGAAATGACACGACGTATCGTTGCTATTAAGGATAACAAGATGGGGTCTATTCCTACATGAATAGATCTTGTCTACATCATGTCATCGTCCTTATTGCATTACTCCGTTTCTCCATCAACTTAATGTTGGGGAACATAGCATGCAATTTCAAAAAATTTCCTACAATCACGCAAGATCTATCTAGGAGATGCATAGAAACGAGAGGGGAAGAGTGTGTCCACGTACCCTCGTAGACCGAAAGCGGAAGCATTAGTTTAATGTGGTTGATGTAGTCGAACGTCTTCGCGATCCAACCGATCAAGTACGAACGTACGGCACCTCCGAGTTCAGCACACGTTCAGCTCGATGACGTCCCTTGAACTCTTGATCCAGCAAAGTGTCGAGGGAGAGTTTCATCAGCACGACGGTGTGGTGATGGTGATGGTGATGTGATCCGCGCAGGGCTTCGCCTAAGCACTACGACGCTATGACCGGAGGAGTAAAATGTGAAGGGGGCACCGCACACGGCTAAGAGAACAATTGATGTGTTATGGGGTGCCCCTGCCCCCGTATATAAAGGAGGAGAGGGAGGAGGCCGGCCATGGGAGGCGCGCCATGGGGAGGGAAACCGACTAGGACTCCTAGTCCTAGTCGGTCCCCCCTTTCCTTTCTTTCGGAGGGGGAAAGGCAAGGAGAGGGAGAGGGAGAGGGAGAAGGAAAGGGGGCCGTGCCCCCTCCCCCTTGTCCAATTCAGACTCCCATGGGGGGGCACCCCTCGCGGGCTCCCCTCTCTCCCCCTATGGCCCATGTAGACCATTAACTTCCCGGGGGGGGGTCCGGTAACCCCTCGGTACTCCGAAAAATATCCGAACCACTCCGAAACTATTCTGGTGTCCGAATACCATCGTCCAATATATCAATCTTTACCTCTCGACCATTTCGAGACTCCTTGTCATGTATGTGATCTCATCCGGGACTCCGAACAACATTCGGTCACCAAATCACATAACTCATATAATACAAATCGTCATCGAACGTTAAGCGTGCGGACCCTACGGGTTCAAGAACTATGTAGACATGACCAAGACACCTCTCTGGTCAATAACCAATAGAGGAACCTGGATGCTCATATTGGCTCCCACATATTCTACGAAGATCTTTATCGGTCGAACTGTTATGACAACATACGTTATTCCCTTTGTCATCGGTATGTTATTTGCCTGAGATTCGGTCGTCGGTATCTTCATACCTAGTTCAATCTCGTTACCGGCAAGTCTATTTACTAGTTCCGTAATGCATCATGCCGTAACTAACTCATTAGTTACATTGCTTGCAAGGATTATTATGATGTGCATTACCGAGAGGGCCCAGAGATACCTCTCCGATACTCGGAGTGACAAATCCTAATCTCGATCTATGCCAAACCAACAAATACCTTCGGAGATACCTGTGGAGGATCTTTATAATCACCCAGTTACATTGTGATGTTTGATAGCACACAAGGTATTCCTCGAGTATCCGGGAGTTGCATAATCTCATAGTCAAAGGAATATGGATAAGTCATGAAGAAAGCAATAGCAATAAAACTTAACGATCATTATGCTAAGCTTGGATGGGTCTTGTCCATCACATCATTCTCCTAATGATGTGATGCCGTTCATCAAATGACAACACATGTCTATGGTTAGGAAACTAAACCATCTTTGATTAACAAGCTAGTCTAGTAGAGGCTTACTAGGGACACTGTGTTTTGTCTATGTATCCACACATGTATCAAGTTTCCGGTTAATACAATTCTAGCATGAATAATAAACATCTATCATGATATAAGGAAATATAAAATAACAACTTTATTATTGCCTCTAGGGCATATTTCCTTAAGTCTCCCACTTGCACTAGAGTAAATAATCTAGTTCACATCGCCATGTGATTTAACACTAATAGTTCACATCTTTATGTGATTAACACCCATAGTTCACATCTCCATGTGATCAACACCCAAAGGGTTTATTAGAGTCAATAATTTAGTTCACATCGCTATGTGATTAACACCCAAAGAGTACTAAGGTGTGATCATGTTTTGCTTGTGAGAGAAGTTTAGTCAACAGGTCTGCCACATTCAGATCCATATGTATTTTGCAAATTTCTATGTCTACAATGCTCTGCACAGAGCTACTCTAGCTAATTGCTCCCACTTTCAATATGTATCCAGATTGAGACTCAGAGTCATCCAGATCGGTGTCAAAGCTTGCATCGACGTAAGTCTTTACGGCGAACTCTTTATCACCTCCATAACCGAGAAATATCTCCTTAGTTTCTAAGGATAATTTTGACCGCTGTCCAGTGATCTACTCCTGGACCACTATTGTACCCCTTTGCCAAACTCATGGCAAGGTACACAATAGGTCTGGTATACAGTGTGGCATACTTTATAGAACCTATGGCTGAGGCATAGGGAATGACTTTCATTCTCTCTCTATATTCTGCCATGGTCGGGTTTTGAGTCTTAATCAACTTCATACCTTACAACTCAGGCAAGAACTCCTTCTTTGACTGATCCATTTCGAACTTCTTCAAAATCTTTTCAAGGTATGTACTCATCGAAAGTCTTATCAAGCGTCTTGATTGTTGGAAATATGCCCTAGAGGCAATAATAAAATGGTTATTATTGTATTTCCTTGTTCATGATAATTGTCTGTTGTTCATGCTATAATTTTATTAACTGGAAACCGTAATACATGTGTGAATACATAGACCACAACATGTCACTAGTGAGCGTCTAGTTGACTAGCTCGTTGATCAACAGATAGTCATGGTTTCCTGACTATGGACATTGGATGTCATTGATAACGGGATCACATCATTAGGAGAATGATGTGATGGACAAGACCCAATCCTAAGCATAGCACAAGATCGTGTAGTTCGTTTGCTAGAGCTTTTCCAAATGTCAAGTATCATTTCCTTAGACCATGAGATTGTGCAACTCCCGGATACCATAGGAGTGCTTTGGGTGTGCCAAACGTCACAACGTAACTGGGTGGCTATAAAGGTGCACTACGGGTATCTCCGAAAGTGTCTGTTGGGTTGGCCCGAATCGAGACTGGGATTTGTCACTCTGTATGGCGGAGAGGTATCTCTGGGCCCACTCGGTAATGCATCATCATAATGAGCTCAATGTGACCAAGTGTTTGGTCACGGGATCATGCATTACGGTACGAGTAAAGTGACTTGCCGGTAACGAGATTGAACAAGATATTGGGATACCGACGATCGAATCTCGGGCAAGTAACGTACTGATTGACAAAGGGAATTGTATACGGGATTGATTGAATCCTCGACATCGTGGTTCATCCGATGAGATCATCGTGGAGCATGTGGGAGCCAACATGGGTATCCAGATCCCGCTGTTGGTTATTGACCGGAGAAATGTTTCGGTCATGTCTACATGTCTCCCGAACCCGTAGGGTCTACACACTTAAGGTTCGGTGACGCTAGAGTTGTAGAGATATTAGTATACGGTTAACCGAAAGTTGTTCGGAGTCCCGGATGAGATCCCGGACGCCACGAGGAGTTCTGGAATGGTCCGGAGGTAAAGATTTATATATGGGAAGTCCTATTTTGGCCAACGGAAAATGTTCGGGATTTTTCGGTATTGTACCGGGAAGGTTCTAGAAGGTTCCGAAGTGGGGCCCACCTGCATGGGGGACCCACATGAACGTGGGTGGTGGGGGCAAGGCCCCACACCCCTGGTCAAGGCGCACCAAGATCCCACCTTAGAAGGAATAAGATCATATCCCGAAGGGATAAGATCAAGATCCCTAAAAAGGGGGGATAACAATCGGTGGGGAAGGGAAATGATGGGATTTCCTTCCCCCACCTTTGCCAATGCCCCAATGGACTTGGAGGGCAAGAAACCAGCCCCCTCCACCCCTATATATAGTGGGGAGGTGCATGGGAGCAGCACCCCAAGCCCCTGGCGCCTCCCTCTCCCTCCCGTGACACCTCTCCCTCTCGCTGAGCTTGGCGAAGCCCTGCCGAGATCCCCGCTGCTTCCACCACCACGCGGTCGTGCTGCTGGATCTCCATCAACCTCTCCCTCCCCTTGCTGGATCAAGAAGGAGGAGACGTCTTCCCAACCGTACGCGTGTTGAATGCGGAGGTGCCGTCCGTTCGGCGCTCGGTCATCGGTGATTTGGATCACGATGAGTACGACTCCATCAACCCCGTTCACTTGAACGCTTCCGCTCGCGATCTACAAGGGTATCTAGATGCACTCTTTTCCCTCTCATTGCTAGAAGACTCCATAGATTTTTCTTGGTGATGCGTAGAAAAATTTGAATTATTGCTACGTTCCCCAACAGTGGCATCATGAGCCAGGTCTATGCGTAGATTCTATGCACGAGTAGAACACAAAGTAGTTGTGGGCGATGATTTGTTCAATTTGCTTGCCGTTACTAGTCTTATCTTGATTCGGCGACATTGTGGGATGAAGCGGCCTGGACCGACCTTACACGTACTCTTACGTGAGACAGGTTCCACCGACTGACATGCACTTGATGCATAAGGTGGCTAGCGGGTGTCTGTCTCTCCCACTTTAGTCGGATCGGATTCGATGAAGAGGGTCCTTATGAAGGGTAAATAGCAATTGGCATATCACCGTTGTGGCTTTTGCGTAGGTAAGAAACGTTCTTGCTAGAAACCCATAGCAGCCACGTAAAACATGCAACAACAATTAGAGGACGTTTAACTTGTTTTTGCAGGGTATGCTATGTGATGTGATATGGCCAAAAGGATGTGATGAATTATATATATGTGATGTATGAGATTGATCATGTTGTTGTAATAGGAATCACGACTTGTATGTCGATGAGTATGACAACCGGCAGGAGCCATAGGAGTTGTCTTAATTTATTGTATGACCTGCGTGTCAATGAAAACCGCCATGTAATTACTTTACTTTATTGCTAACCGTTAGCCATAGTAGTAGAAGTAATAGTTGGCGAGACAACTTCATGAAGACACGATGATGGAGATCATGGTGTCATGCCGGTGACGAAGGTGATCATGCCGCGCCTCGAAGATGGAGATCAAAGGCGCAAGATGATATTGGCCATATCATGTCACTTTATGATTTGCATGTGATGTTTGTCATGTTTACATCTTATTTGTTTAGAATGACGGTAGCATAAATAAGATGACCCCTCACTAAAATTTCAAGAGATGTGTTCCCCCTAACTGTGCACCGTTGCGAAGGTTCGTTGTTTCGAAGCACCACGTGATGATCGGGTGTGATAGATTCTAACGTTCGCATACAACGGGTGTAAGCCAGATTTACACATGCGAAACACTTAGGTTGACTTGACGAGCCTAGCATGTACAGACATGGCCTCGGAACACAAGAGACCGAAAGGTCGAACATGAGTCGTATAGTAGATACGATCAACATGGAGATGTTCACCGATGATGACTAGTCCGTCTCACGTGATGATCGGACACGGCCTAGTTGACTCGGATCATGTATCACTTAGATGACTAGAGGGATGTCTATCTGAGTGGGAGTTCATTAAATAATTTGATTAGATGAACTTAATTATCATGAACATAGTCAAAAGCTCTTTGCAAATTATGTCGTAGCTTACGCTTTAGTTCTACTAAGATATGTTCCTAGAGAAAATTTAGTTGAAAGTTGATAGTAGCAATTATGCGGACTGGGTCCGTAAACTGAGGATTGTCCTCATTGCTACCCAAAAGGCTTATGTCCTTAATGCACCGCTCGGTGTGCTGAACCTCGAGCGTCGTCTGTAGATGTTGCGAAACATCTGACATACACGTTTTGATGACTACGTGATAGTTCAGTGTGTGATGCTAACGGTTTAAAATTGTGGCACCAAAGACGGTTTTGAAACGTCGCAGAACATATGAGATGTTCCAAAGACTGAAATTGGGATTTCAGACTAGTGCCCACGTCAAGAGGTATGAGACCTTTGACAAGTTTCTTAAGCCTGCAAACTAAGGGAGAAAAGCTCAATCGTTGAGCATGTGCTCAGATTGTCTGAGTACTACAATTGCTTGAATCGAGTGGGAGTTAATCTTCCAGATGAGATAGTGATGGTTCTCCAAAGTCACTGCCATCAAGCTACTAGAACTTCGTGATGAACTATAACAAATCTGGGATAGATATGATGAACCTTTGAGCTATTCGCGATGTTTGACACCACGAAAGTAGAAATCAAGTAGGAGCTTCAATTGTTGATGGTTAGTAAAACCACTAGTTTCAAGAAGGGCACGGGCAACAAGGGATACTTCGTGAAACGGCAAATCAGTTGCAGCTCTAGTGAAGAAAGCCAAGGTTGAACCCAAACCCGAGACTAAGTGCTTCTGAGATGAGGGGAACGGTCACTGAAGCAGAACTGCCCTAGATACTTCGTAGATGAGAAGGCTGGTAAGGTCGACAGAAGTATATTGGATATACATTATATTAATGTGTACTTTACTAGTACTCCTAGTAGCACCAGGGTATTAGATACCGGTTCAGTTGCTAAGTGTTAGTAACTCGAAATAAAAGCTGCGGAATAAACGGAGACTAGCTAAAAGTGAGATGACGATATGTGTTGGAAGTGTTTCCAAGGTTGATGTGATCAAGCATCGCATGCTCCCTCTACCATCGAGATTGGTGTTAAACCTAAATAATTGTTATTTGGTGTTTACGTTGAGCATAGACATGATTGGATTATGATGTTCATTTAAGAAGAATAATGGTTACTCTTTTTATTTGAATAATACCTTCAATGGTCTTGCACCTAAAATAAATGGTTTATTGAATCTCGATCGTAGTGATACACATGTTCGTGCCAAAAGATATAAAATTGTAATGATAGTACCACATACTTGTGGCACTGCCATTTGAGTCATATTGGTATAGAACGCATGAAGAAGCTCCATGTAGATGGATCTTTGGACTCACTCGTTTTTGAAAAGATTGAGACATGCGAACCATGTCTATTGGTATATATGCATGAAGAAACTCCATGCAGATGGATCGTTTGGACTCACTTGATTTTGAATCACTTGAGACATGCAAATCATACCACATGGGCAAGATGACTGAAAGGCCTCGTTTTCAGTAAGATGGAACAAGAAAGCAACTTGTTGGAAGTAATAAATTTTGATGTGTGCAGTCCAATGAGTGCTGAGGCATGCAGTGAATATCGTTATGTTCTTACTTCACAGATGATTTGAGTAGATGCTGAGTGTATTTACTTGATGAAACACAAGTCTGAATTATTGAAAGGTTCAAGTGATTTCAGAGTGAAGTTGAAGATCGTCGTGACAAGAGGATAAAATGTCTATGATATGATCATAGAGATGAATATCTGAGTTACGAGTTTGGTACACAATTAAGACATTGTGGAAAGTGTTTCACAATTAATACCGCCTGGAACACCATAGTGTGATGGTGTGTCCGAACATCATAGCTGCACCCTATTGGATATGGTGCATACCATGATGTCTCTTATCGAATTACCACAATCGTTTATGGGTTAGGCATTAGAGACAACCGCATTCACTTTAAATAGGGCACCACGCAATTCCGTTGAGACGACACCGTATGAACTATGGTTTAGAGAAACCTAAGCTGTTGTTTCTTAAAAGTTTGGGGCTGTGACACTTATGTGGAAATGTTTCAGGCTAATAAGCTCGAACCCAAAGCGGATAAATGCATCTTCTTAGAATACCCAAAACAGTTGGGTATACGTCCTATTTCAGATCTGGAAGCAAAAGTGATTGTTTCTAGAAACGGGTCCTTTCTCGAGGAGAAGTTTCTCTCGAAAGAATTGAGTGGGAGGATGGTGGAGACTTGATGAGGTCATTGAACCGTCACTTCAACTAATGTGTAGCAGGGCACAGGAAGTTGTTCCTGTGGCACCTACACCAATTGAAGTGGAAGCTTATGGTGGTGATCATGAAACTTCAGATCAAGTCACTACCAAACCTCATAGGACGACAAGGATGCGTACTACGTCAGAGTGGTACGTAATCCTGTCTTGGAAGTCATGTTGTTGGACAACGATGAACCTATGAGCCGTGGAGAAGCGATGGTGGGCCTGGATTCCGACGAATGGCTCGAGGCCATAAAATCCGAGAGAGGATCCATGTATAAAAACAAAGTGTAGACTTTGGAAGAACTACTTGATGGTCGTAAGGCTGTTGGGTGCAGATGGATTTTAAAAGGAAGACAGACAATGATGGTAAGTGTCACCATTAAGAAAGCTCGACTTGTCGTTAAGATGTTTTCCGGCAAGTTCAAGGAGTTGACTGCGATGAGACTTTCTCACTCGTACCGATGCTAAGAGTCTGTTGGAATTATATTTAGCAGTTACTGCATTATTTATGAAATCTTGCAGATAGGATGTCAAAACATTGTTTCCTCGACGATTTTCTTGAGGAAAGGTTGTATGTGATACAACCAGAAGGTTTTGTCAATCCTGAAAGATGCTAACAAGTATGCAAAGCTCCAGCAATCCTTCTAATGATTGGAGTACGCATCTCGGAGTTGGAATGTACGTTTTGATGAGATGATCAAAGATTTTGGGTTTTTACAAAGTTTATGAGAAACTTGTATTTCCAAAGAAGTGAGTGGGAGCACTATAGAATTTCTGATGAGTATATGTTGTTGACATATTGTTGATCGGAAATGATGCAGAATTTCTGGAAAGCATCCAGGGTTATTTGAAAAGTGTTTTTCAATGGAAAACCTGGATTAAGCTACTTGAACATTGAGCATCAAGATCTATAAGGATAGATAAAAACGCTTAATAGTACTTTCAAATGAATGCATACCGTGACAGGATTTTGAAGGAGTTCAAAATAGATCAGCAAATAAGGAGTTCCTGGCTGTGTTACAAGGTGTGAGTATTGAGTGAGACTCAAGACCTGACCACGGCAGAAGAGAGAGCAAGGACGAAGGTCGTCCCCTATGCTTTAGACGTAGGCTCTACAGTATGCTATGCTGTGTACCGCACCTGAAGTGTGCCTTGCCATGAATTAGTCAAGGGGTACAAGAGTGATCCAGGAATGGATCACATGACAGCGGTCGAACTTATCCTTAGTATCTAGTGGACTAAGGAATTTTCTCGATTATGGAGGTGGTAAAAGAGCTCGTCGTAAAGGGTTACGTCGATGCGAACTTTGACACTAATCCGGATGACTCTGAGTAGTAAACCGGATTTGTATAGTAGAGCAGTTATTTGGAATAGCTCCAAGTAGCGCGTGGTAGCTACATCTACAAGATGACATAGAGATTTGTAAAGCACACACGGATCTGAATGTTGCAGACCCGTTGACTAAAACCTCTCTCGAAAGCATAACATGATCAAACCCTAGAACTCATTGAGTGTTAATCACATGGTGATGTGGACTAGATTATTGACTCTAGTAAACTCTTGGGTATTAGTCACATGGCGATGTGAACTTTGAGTGTTAATCACATGGTGATGTGAACTAGATTATAGACTCTAGTGCAAGTGGGAGACTGTTGGAAATATGCCCTAGAGGCAATAATAAAATGGTTATTATTGTATTTCCTTGCTCATGATAATTGTCTGTTGTTCATGCTATAATTGTATTAACTAGAAACCGTAATACATGTGTGAATACATAGACCACAACATGTCCCTAGTGAGCCTCTATTTGACTAGCTCGTTGATCAACAGATAGTCATGGTTTCCTGACTATGGACATTGGATGTCATTGATAACGGGATCACATCATTAGGAGAATGATGTGATGGACAAGACCCAATCCTAAGCATAGCACAAGATCGTGTAGTTCGTTTGCTAGAGGTTTTCCAAATGTCAAGTATCATTTCCTTAGACCATGAGATTGTGCAACTCCCGGATACCATAGGAGTGCTTTGGGTGTGCCAAACGTCACAACGTAACTGGGTGGCTATAAAAGTGCACTACGGGTATCTCCGAAAGTGTCTGTTGGGTTGGCACGAATCGAGACTGGGATTTGTCACTCCGTATGACGGAGAGGTATCTCTGGGCCCACTCGGTAATGCATCATCATAATGAGCTCAATGTGACCAAGTGTTTGGTCATGGGATCATGAATTACGGTACGAGTAAAGTGACTTGCCGGTAACGAGATTGAACAAGGTATTGGGATACCGACGATCGAATCTCGGGCAAGTAATGTACCGATTGACAAAGGGAATTGTATACGGGATTGATTGAATCCTCGACATCGTGGTTCATCCGATGAGATCATCGTGGAGCATGTGGGAGCCAACATGGGTATCCAGATCCCGCTGTTGGTTATTGACCGGAGAAATGTCTCAGTCATGTCTACTTGTCTCCCGAACCCGTAGGGTCTACACACTTAAGGTTCGGTGACGCTAGAGTTGTAGAGATATTAGTATGTGGTTAATCGAAAGTTGTTCGGAGTCCCGGATGAGATTCCGGACGTCATGAGGAGTTCCGGAATGGTCCGGAGGTAAAGATTTATATATGGGAAGTCCTATTTTGGCCACTGGAAAATGTTCGGGATTTTTCGGTATTGTACCGGGAAGGTTCTAGAAGGTTCCGAAGTGGGGCCCACCTGCATGGGGGGACCCACATGAACGTGGGTAGTGGGGGCAAGGCCCCTCACCCCTAGTCATGGTGCACCAAGATCCCACCTTAGAAGGAATAAGATCATATCCCGAAGGGATAAGATCAAGATCCCTAAAAAAGGGGAATAACAATCGGTGGGGAAGGGAAATGATGGGATTTCTTTCCCCCACCTTTGCCAACGCCCCAATGGACTTGGAGGGCAAGAAATCAGCCCCCTCCACCCCTATATATAGTGGGGAGGCGCATGGGAGCAGCACCCCAAGCCCCTGGCGCCTCCCTCTCCCTCCCGTGACACCTCTCCCTCTCGCTGAGCTTGGCGAAGCCCTGCCGAGATCCCCGCTGCTTCCACCACCACGCCGTCGTGCTGCTGGATCTCCATCAACCACTCCCTCCCCTTGCTGGATCAAGAAGGAGGAGACGTCTTCCCAACCGTACGTGTGTTGAACGCGGAGGTGCCGTCCGTTCGGCGCTCGGTCACCGGTGATTTGGATCACGACGAGTACGACTCCATCAACCCCATTCACTTGAACGCTTCCGCTCGCGATCTACAAGGGTATGTAGATGCACTCTTTTCCCTCTCGTTGCTAGAAGACTCCATAGATTGTTCTTGGTGATGCGTAGAAAAATTTGAATTATTGCTACGTTCCCCAACATTAATCTATCTCTATAGATCTTGATGCCCAATATGTAAGCAGCTTCACCGAGTTCTTTCTTTGAAAAACTCCTTTCAAACACTCCTTTATGCTTTCCAGAAAATTCTACATCATTTACGATCAACAATATGTCATTCACATATATACTTTTCAGAAAGGCTGTAGTGCTCCCACTCACTTTCTTGTAAATACAGGCTTCACCACAAGTCTGTATAAAACCATATGCTTTGATCACCTTATCAAAGTGTATATTCCAACTCCGAGATGCTTGCACCAGTCCATAGATGGATCACTGGAGTTTGCACACTTTGTTAGCACCTATAGGATTGACCCAACCTTCTGGTTGCATCATATACAACTCTTCTTTAAGAAATCCATTAAGGAATGCAGTTTTGACATCCATTTGCCAGATTTCATAAAATGTGGCAATTGCTAACATGATTCAGATAGACTTAAGCATCGCTACGAGTGAGAAAATCTCATCATAGTCAACACCTTGAACTTCTCAAAAACCTTTTCGACAAGTCTAGCTTTGTAGATAGTAACACTACTATCAGCGTCCGTCTTCCTCTTGAAGATCCATTTATTCTCTATGGCTTGCCGATCATCGGGCAAGTCAACCAAAGTCCATACTTTGTTCTCATACATGGATCCTATCTCAGATTTCATGGCCTCAAGCCATTTTGCAGGATCTAGGCTCATCATCGCTTCCTCATAGTTCGTAGGTTCATCATGGTCTAGTAACATGACTTTCAGAACAGGATTACCGTACCACTCTCATGCGGAACATGCTCTGGTTGACCTACGAGGTTCGGTAGTAACTTGATCTGAAGCATGATCATTATTATTAGCTTCCTCTCTTGTTGGTGTAGGCATCATGGGAACGGTTTTCTGTGATGAGCTACTTTCCAATTCGAGAGAAGGTACAATTACCTCATCAAGTTCTACTTTCCTCCCACTCACTTCTTTCAAGAGAAACTCCTTCTCTAGAAAGGATCCATTCTTAGCAACAAAGGTCTTGCCTTCGGATCTGTGATAGAAGGTGTACCCAATAGTTTCTTTTGGGTATCCTATGAAGACGCACTTCTCCGATCTGGGTTCGAGCTTACCAGGCTGAAGCTTTTTCACATAAGCATCGCAACCCCAAACTTTAAGAAACGACAGCTTAGGTTTCTTGCCAAACCATAGTTCATACGGTGTCGTCTCAACAGATTTAGATGGTGCCCTATTTAACGTGAATGCAACTGTCTCTAATGCATAACCCCAAAACGGTAGTGGTAAATCGGTAAGAAACTTCATAGATCGCACCATATCTAATAAAGTACAGTTACGACGTTCAGACACACCATTACGTTCACTACAAAAAAAATACACTTCCGTGATGATACGTGTTTGTCACAGTAGGTCGTGTTTTTTGTCATGCATGTACATCCATGACGATTTTATGACAGAATCAAGATAGTCATACCTGTGCTGTCGTAGAAGTGTTCCATGACATTACCAAAATTATCATCACGGAAGTGTCCACTTCCATGATGATAAATCGCGCGTCACAGAAGTGCTTTCATCAAGGGTGACCGACACGTGGCATCCACCGTAATGGAACGCCATTAAGCTCTCAGATCGGATTTTGGATCCGATAACCCGTTAACAACCCTGACCAATGGGAAATTTCCACGTGTAAAATTCTGATTGGCCGAAGGGAACACCTGTCAGCTCGTTAGTGGGCCAGATGTCGTCCGTCCATTGGAGGAGACATGCCTATGATACGTCGACACGTGGCTGGGCCCAACAGAGCCCCATATAGGTTAAAAAGGTCGGCCCAGTCAAAGGCCCGTAGAACTTAATCAGGTACTAGTGGGCCAGCCCAATAACGGCCTACTTAATAAAGGCCCATTTACGACCCGAAGCCAGATCTAGCCCGTTAATTGTTCGCCCAATATTTGGGCCCATTTACGGCATGAAGCCAGATCTGTCCCGTTAATTGTTCGCCCAATATTTGGGCCCATTTGCGGCCCGAAGCCAGATCTGGCCCGTTAATTGTTCGCCGAATATTTGGGCCCAACTACAGCCTAGTGACTTTCGGCCTGTTAGAGGCCTGATGTAGACATGGGCCCATTTCAGCCCGGTGTGACTTTCGGCCTAGGAATGGCCCGTGCTGCCCATGGGCCATATATGGTCCGACGGGACATCGGGCCCACTAACGGCCCGTGCTAAAGGTGGCAACAGTTAAGCCCAACGTGACTTTGGGCCTGTTAAAGGCCTGTCGCGTAATTCGGCCCGTTGATGCCTGTGCTAAGCTTTCGGCCTCTTAAAGGCCCATGATATCAGTGGGCCAACTAAGGCCCGAGATATGTTTCGGCCTGGTAACGGCCCGTGAGCTAACTGGGCCCAAAACGGCCCGGTCTACATTTCGGCCTGCTGAAGGCCCGTCGACGACTAGTGAAAATTGAGGCCCAACATGCATTTTGGCCTGCTAAAGGCCCGTGGTTTCATCTCGGCCGTAACAGGCCAGTACAATATTCAGCCTGTTAATGGCCCAACGCTACCTGGGCCAAACTAAGCGCTGGGTCGACAAAAGGCCCAACTAAAATATAGGCCGGTGTAAGTTTGGGCCTGGCGCAATGTGTGAAGGCCCCAATCATTCGGGCCCAAGAAAGACGCAGGCCGGCCCAATTGTGGCCCGCTAAAAACCTGGCCCGTTAGAGTCGAATGTTTCGGTCCGGTCGACTACATCTGATTTTTTTCAGATAGCGAATGATGGCAGTAACTAGTAGGAATTAAGAACAAACCTACTCTATACAATAAAGAAATTACGGCATAGTAACTAAGAATAAACCTACACTATACAATAAAGGATTTAAGGTATATTACATCCACTGGGCATCGAAGTTCGCCACCAGTGATCATAAAGCGCAACGAAGAAGCAGATTACAAAAACTGGGCACCATTGCAGCGTAACAAAATAATACTGAACCGAGACCACTTCCAAGACAGTTCAAGAAAGGTTAGCCTTGCGGGGGAACTGCTGCGCAAGCTGCTGAGCAAGGCTGTGAGACCGGCCTAGCATGTCGGTCATAGCTTCCAGGTGTAGCTGTTTAGCGATGAGGTTCTCATTGGTGTTCTCCGCAATCTTTCTTAGAGATAGGACTTCAAGTCGAAGTTGAGTTGCAGAATGCCTTTCTGCTAGAACTTGGGACTGAAGAAGTCGAACTGATTCAGACAACGAATTCTGTGAGCTTGTCTGACTGTTAGTCTCAAGTAACTTGAACACTGCATCAAGACAAGACTTTGGGGTTGTCTCGCTATCTTCAAGATGTTTTGCCTTCTTTGCTGCAATATATGTTGGGTTTGTCTCACAGCCTTCAGCAGACTTGTGCATGCCATCAGGCATATCACCCTGAAACAAAGCAGAGAGATGACAGGTTTTGCACGTGTATAAACAAAGATGATAACTGTTCTGTCAATTCTATCCAATTTCAAATTAGAAAATAAAGAGTAAGTTCAAAATATCAATAGCATAATTTGGCATTGTTCATAATGCGGGGAGCTTCACCACACTACTGGATTACCATGTCAACATAACAAGCATAGATGAAGGGCAAAGAAAATCATTGTATCTATTTTGGATAATGTGCATGGCATGTTGTTCATATCATCAGCCACATCAGTAAGATAAAACAGGAGATGACAAGGTGCAAACGTGGGCTGCTTCACCACACACTGGATTATAGATCCACAAAAACAAGCATACATATAGGGAGTATTAAGTAATGTGCATGGTATGAATAAGGAATTTGGTTTTACAAGTAAAACTTAGAACTTACGGTTCTTACGAACATGCATTTTGGTAGAAACAGCAAACTAAACAGCAGTAAACGATAGGGAGTATGAGCAAATTAAACAGCAGTTGAGGATAAAGGCTTTAGAAGGACTGACTTACATTAACAGTTAACACCGGCTTTATAATGCCCTTCTCCATGTCAAGGGAAGGATAACTCAAGAATTTCAGCACAGAATCTTCTTCATAAGCATTGCCTGTACTCTACATTTTGTAGAGAGTAATTATAGATATGATAATACTGGAAGGGATAGAGGATAATGAAGATAAGATGCAGATTGATGCTACATAATCAACTACCAATCCCTGGAAGTACAAGCGTTACAGGACAAAATGTACTGACAAGAGCAATGGGCTACACTTCTGCACTGGCATTGTCTGTGTATTCTACTTGTTGGTAAGATTAAATATAGATCTGATCTTTTTTAGTAAATGGTGGGCGAGGGAGATAAGATGCAGAATGCTACAAAATGAACCAATCCCTCTTCCCATAATACAAGAGTGTTTTGAACACTGGTGTACTGTACAAAACGTTCTTATATTATGGGACGGAGGGAGTAGCTGTTAATGTAAGTACAGTGATAGACCACGTTCAGTCCTTACAAGAGGACTGCAGAGCTAAACCTCTTCAAAAGCATTGGGTTGATTCTAAATTTATGTAAGAGTCCATACGGATCTTATAATGTCCACCAAATGGACGATTACGAGGCTAACATGTGCAGTGATGCTACATAATCAAACAGCTATGAAAGTAAGTATGGTCATACAGGGCAAGAGGTACTCACAAGAGCAATGCAGTGTGCAGTATAGTTGCGAGATTCTGTGGTCCCTTGAGAACGAATGTTCTTCTGCTAACAGTTTTCGTACAAGTGAGACATTAAGGCAAATGCAGAAATGTAGTTCAAATTGTGATGTGATATCATAGACAGTACCTTACGCTGCAGCCGAGACCAATGTGTAACAAGATTATTCCAGTCACCGTCGGATAAATGTAGCACCGGAGACTTTACAGAAATTTCGTTCAGAGGCTTGCCATCGAAGTGCGCTTGCCTCAGGTAGGAACGATACTTCATCAACGAGTGCTTGAAAAGCGCAACCAACCCTTGCTCGTCATCACAATCCAGTTTGCTCCTCGCCTATTTAAAAGAATGAAATCTTGTGTCTTCTGTCAGCAGAAACATATGCAGTAATGACCATGAATAACATTAGTACATTACTTACGCGTAAGTTGCGGAGGAAGACTGGAAATTGTTCTGTGTCTGCGGTATAATCTTTCCATGAAGGAAAGATGCGCACAAAGTTCCTGACAACAACATAAGCTTCGTCTTCTAAACTGGGAAGAAATGGAACAGGGGTCCTATTTGCTGCAATTGGGGCTCTCTCTGGTTCGAAAAGGGATTTGGCAACTGGATTTGGTGTACTCTTTGCTGGAATGGGGGTTTTGCGTCGTACAGCTGGTGCTATGTCAACTGGCATAATCATACTGTTTGCTGCAGTTGGGGTCTGCTGAGTTGGGGCATCAGAAATGACCAGTGTAGTAGGGCTAGAGTCTGCTAGAGTTGGGGTATTTTGTGGGTCAGGTGATATTGCAACTACACCTAATGGGCTATTTGATTTATCAGGTGCCACTACCTTTTCCAAATACTTTGCTTGTGCTCCTCCACGATCAGCAATCGCCCTCTTCCTTTTGAACGTCTGATACACAAGAACAACATTTGAATGGATAAATATGGTATGATGACAGATGGAATATGTACTGAAAATGGATAGGCAGGGCGTATTCACATACACGATGTGTAAACTAAGCTAATGGCAGTTCAACAAAGTAGAAGCAATGCAAAGCATCAGTTGCAAGATATGTGCGAGCAATGTAACCTTGGAAAGTTAGAGCAAGTACCTTGATGGGTGAATAAGATAGGGCATCTTCCTCTGACTCCTCCACTAGGGAGCTACATTGACTTAGGTCTCCCTCTAGCTCAGAATCACTGTTAGGATCATATTCTGAGCATGAATCTGTAGGTGGAGAGCGTTTGCATTGCATTGCATCCAGACTTGATTTCAGTCCCTTAATGCCAAGTTTGACAGCCATGGCATTGTTCTGCTTTATTCTTTTCATGCGCGCAAGCTCATAATCATTATGATGCTGTTCAGAATCTGAGATTCATGAAAACATAAAAAGTAGTCAGATTATCTATGGAATGCATTGCGGATTCAACTCGGAGAGTGTCTCCCTATAAACCCCTGCATATGCAAAGTTCACCTCCCCAACCGTGCTGACCAGACCACACACAGAAATACAAACCCCTTATGTCTCTATAACAGGCAGGCACACATTTCAAAACTGAAGTAGGAACATTAGAATCATATGAAATTCGTATTTGAACAAATAAACTAAGCAATTATGAGTGGCGTAATGTTTAGCTTCAAGGGTGGAGTGTTGGTAGTGCGACACAAAGCAAGTAGGCAGATTGTATTCCATGTAAAAGATCGAAACCTATGTAAAAGCTGGAAATGACACTTTCTTTCTATACAATGCAGTGTTCGTTACCCACACATGATGGAAGAGATCACATAGAGAAATACTATTCACTCATGTCTACGGTTCCAGTATTTAGAAACAGGGTGGTCCACCCTAAAAGAATATTGACAACAAATATGACAAGGCAAGCATAGATGTAGTGAATCAATCATTTACTTGTGAGCTTACTAGGACAAGTATGCAGAATTGTAACTGCAGTAAGAGACCGTCCAAAATCTGAATGAAGAAGTTTGTCTAGCACTTATTGTTTGCAACTAATCGACGTGAATAATTGGATATTATATCGAATGAGTAAGAAAGACAAGTAAAATTGTCAACAAACCTGGCTTGCAGTAGTAATCTGGGTCAATGTCACTACGACCAACAATCCAAAATGACTAGTTTCTGTTCCGAGGGCCGGAATTTTGAAAACCCTGTGAACTTTAGAGGTACTAAAGATTACCGAAATACATCTGAACCATTAAGTGTAGGTAGCACTGAGCACACAACAAACCCTAATGACAGTCCTGCCTAGTGAGTAATGAATCAATTAGAAAATGGGTGATGAGGAGTGGCTGCTGAGTGTTGAGGACATATCTCAGGATAAATCGGGTTGGCTTGGTGGGTGCTGCACGCCTGAGCCCTGAACGGACTGGGAAGGTAGGCACGGCGGCGCGCCCGGGCAGCGGTGACGCTGTTGGGCGAGCGGCTCCTGGCCTCCTGTTAGTCCGGCGTCTCCTCCTAGAGTCATGCCGTCCGGGGACGACAAGTCGCCGGCGAGGCAGGCGGCTGGGGGCAAGTAGAGATCGGAAGCGCGCAGTAGAACAGAGGGGAATCGGGGCCTGAGACGACCCAAAATCCCAGGGTGGGCCGGCCCACCGTGGGCACCCTATAGAGATACACACCCGAGCGGCGAACATGCATTTTCGAAACTAATTTAGGAACATTTAGCTGACCAATTAAACAACTCTGTTTTAATAATATCAGATTCGTATTTGAACAACTAAGCTTGTTTAGCTTGATCGGGTCGAGCAGTGTTATTATGACACGAAGCACGTATTCTGATCGTATAGTGATCATAAAAGGGGGAAACTCTAAGCATATTTTTTTAGCAAAAGAGGGTTTCCCCTTCGATTTCTCTTAAAGAAACCACCACAGAACCAACATGATCAATTAAACCCTAAGCATGATCAATTAAACCGTATTATGGCTGTGCCATGGCAGATTTGAAGCTGCAAACCGGAGAAATGATATTTAGCATCCATTGTTTGCTTCGAACTAAGAACTAAATTCCAAGAGCTGAAAAGAAAGTAGAGTAACCAAGTTAAGATCTATTTTCTGGTTGAGATCAAAAAGTTGAGGAGATATGAAGTACCACCTCTCTTGCGGCGCCGTGTAGGCATCGGGGGTGCGATGGATGTCCGTGGCGTTGAAGCAGATCTGCGATGGAAGAGAAGGTCGTGTGAGCAGCCCCGGCAAAGAGGACGACGGCGCCGATGAAGCGAGAGGACGCGATGCAAGGCTATTGGTCCGTCGCTGTGGATGAGAAACGTCCATCTCTAGCAGTGGACGACGCGGTCTTGGTAGGCGCTCTAGCATGGTGGAGGACGGCGGCGATGGATGTGGTGGAGGACGGCGGCGATGGATGGGGTGGCGGACGGAGGCTGGTGTGGGGATGGGGTGTTCTAGCGCGGACGGTGTATGAATGGGAAAATGGAGGGAGAGGTATGTTGGGAATCGTAGCATAATTTAAAATTTTCCTACGCTCACCAAGATGCATCTATGGAGTCTACTAGCAACGAGGGGAAAGGAGTGCATCTACATACCCTTGTAGATCGCGAGCGGAAGCGTTCCAATGAACGTGGATGACGGGGTCGTACTCGCCGTGATCCAAATCACCGATGACCGAGTGCCGAACGGACGACACCTCCGCGTTCAACACACGTACGGTGCAGCGACGTCTCCTCCTTCTTGATCCAGCAAGGGGGAAGGAGAGGTTGATGGAGATCCAACAGCACGACGGCGTGGTGGTGGATGTAGCGGGTCTCCGGCAGGGCTTCGCCGAGCTTCTGCGAGAGAGAGAGAGAGGTGTTGCAGGGGAGGAGGGAGGCGCCCAAGGCTGTAGGTTTCTGCCCTCCCTCCCCCCCTTTATATAGGCCCCTGGGGGGGGTGCGCCGGCCCTGGGAGATGGGATCTCCAAGGGGGGGCAAGGGGGGAAGGGGTTGCCTTGCCCCCCAAGGCAAGGGGGAAGCTCCCCCCTAGGGTTCCCAACCCTAGGCGCATGGGGGGAGGCCCATGGGGGGCCGCCCAGCCCACTAGGGGCTGGTTCCCTTCCACTTTCAGCCCACGGGGCCCTCCGGGATAGGTGGCCCCACCCGGTGGACCCCCGGGACCCTTCCGGTGGTCCCGGTACAATACCGGTAACCCCCGAAACTTTCTCGATGGCCGAAACTGGACTTCCTATATATAATTCTTCACCTCCGGACCATTCCGGAACCTCTCGTGACGTCCGGGATCTCATCCGGGACTCCGAACAACTTTCGGGTTTCCGCATACATATATCTCTACAACCCTAGCGTCACCGGACCTTAAGTGTGTAGACCCTACGGGTTCGCGAGACATGCAGACATGACCGAGACGCCTCTCCGGTCAATAACCAACAGCGGGATCTGGATACCCATGTTGGCTCCCACACGTTCCACGATGATCTCATCGGATGAACCACGGTGTCGAGGATTCAATCAATCCGTATGCAATTCCCTTTGTCAATCGGTATGTTACTTGCCCGAGATTCGATCGTCGGTATCCCAATACCTTGTTCAATCTCGTTACCGGCAAGTCTCTTTACTCGTACCGCAATGCATGATCCCATGACTAACGCCTTAGTCACATTGAGCTCATTATGATGATGCATTACCGAGTGGGCCCAGAGATACCTCTCCGTCACACGGAGTGACAAATCCCAGTCTCGATCCGTGCCAACCCAACAGACACTTTCGGAGATACCCGTAATGCACCTTTATAGTCACCCAGTTATGTTGTGACGTTTGGCACACCCAAAGCACTCCTACGGTATCCGGGAGTTGCACGATCTCATGGTCTAAGGAAAAGATACTTGACATTGGAAAAGCTCTAGCAAACGAAACTACACGATCTTTTATGCTATGCTTAGGATTGGGTCTTGTCCATCACATCATTCTCCTAATGATGTGATCCTGTTATCAATGACATCCAATGTCCATAGTCAGGAAACCATGACTATCTGTTGATCAACGAGCTAGTCAACTAGAGGCTTACTAGGGACACTTTGTGGTCTATGTATTCACACATGTATTACGATTTCCGGACAATACAATTATAGCATGAACAATAGACAATTACCATGAACAAAGAAATATAATAATAACCATTTATTATTGCCTCTAGGGCATATTTCCAACAAGGTACGGGGAACCATGTTTTTGGGACGCGCCTGTCTGAAATATGGGAAAGTTACGAACTTAGCCCTCGTTTAAAAATTGGAAGTCTCGTCGGTTGGGGATAGGACGGTAATCTCGCATCTCGCCAATATTTGCCCAGAGCGATTTCGGGCGAGGAGAGGGTGGTTGGCGCCCATGGTGGGAGCCCACGGTGTATGAACGGGGCTGACTGGTAGGGCGGTTGTGTCACGTCTGAGTGAAGTTACAAACCTGCCCCTATTGAAAATATTTGCCTACATCGATTTCGGCTGAGTCGAGTTTGTTTTGCCGCCCACCGTGTATGAATGGGGAATGGAGGGAGAAACGGAGGTCTTTCGGACGAGCTTGAATCAAATGAGTTTTGCCACCCATGTTTGACGCCCACCGTGTTGGAATGGGCTCAGAGGCGGTCGTGTCACGTCTAATTGAAGTTACTAACCTACCCCTATTTAGAGCAGTGGAAATCGGGCCGATGGATTGTCCGTGTAATGGGTAGACAGTAATTTCCATCTCCCAAACACTTGACTTTGGGCAGCCCACGTGGGAGTGGACATTTTGCTGCTTCTTTCGAATTTTGGGACAATAAGCATCCACGTTTACCCTGGCAAATAAATTCGAATCCATTTTGTATTCCTATATGAATCTTTATAAATTCGAATCCATTTTGTATTCCTATATGAATCTTTATAAATCATTCTATGTGTTTTACAAAGGACGACAAAGATGTATTCCACTGTCATATATGAATATGGTTTACAAATGCCGATACTCAAATTCAGAAACTAGAATCCAATTTAAGGTGAATTCGAATATTTGGAACACTTCATGTCCAACTCAAATGTCACACACAACATAATGTGTACTCCCATTTAGATATGTACACAAGCGATGTATCAAGATTCAAATACCGAGTCAATCAACCAAGAATGTACAGAACTAACAGACATATAAACACTTATAGAGTATATGGATCAATAATATCAACTAACATACATAAGCCAGGCCGCTGTACTTTTTTTTGGCTACAACAGCATCCTTTTTTTAGCCAGCATCTTGGCCCTTTCCGATGCGTGCCACTTATGGTCCATCTATACTACTACTATTGCTGAATGCACATTCAGCCCGATTGGCATATTTGTAGGTCTGGCACAGCAATCCAAATGAAATGTCTCCGAGTCTTATCAATTAATACAGACTTGTGCTCAAATAAAATTACAAACCAAAAAACAAAAAAAACAATGATTACATGATCTCTAAAACAAATGGTTTGATTGATTACATGAACAGACAACACAAAATGTTATTCAACTATGGAAAGAACATTTCACCTATGATTTACCAAGTAGGAATTTAATTTCCTTTTTTCCTTCAGGACCTTAACAATCTGGTCAGTCTCAGCTTGCTTCGTTTTGAAATCCACCAAATATTTAATGGTTGTCTTGAGTACTGCTTGTGATTGTGCTATTTGCTTCCTCAACATGTCAACTTCATCTCTAAGTGCAGAAGCAGAATCTCTTTCTACCACTAGTTTAGCCTCTAGAGCATCAGCAGTTGGCAATTCATAATGCACGATTGGGCCGGTGCCACTGCTGTGGGATGATGCAACGTCCATGGGGACCTCGCTCTTTGATCTTGGGCTAACCTGTTTTGCCATTAAAGTTCCGATTGGATTCAGAAAAGTTGAAGTTAGCAAAACATCTCAACTGGGAGTTATAACAGCAAACCTGTTAAACAAACAAGGAATTAAAGAGTTTCAATTGGATGCTGAAAAGTAGTTATTAACATCATTGTAACCCGCTGTTGCAGCAGCAAAGCAGTTAAACAAACAAGTAGATATTTAAGTTAAGGCAAACATGTAATTCTTAACAGTAAGTATCAAACACATAAAGGCGGAGTCTACAATATGATTAACAGGCTGTGCCATTATGTAATCAGTAGCAAACTAAATTAAGCCAAGCAACGTAATTGAACAATTTTGCAATAAGTGGCTAACTAAAATTCCGAGAAGCAGGTAACTGAACTTACGCTAGTTCTTTGTACAGGCACACTGCAACTTCTTTTTCGCTTACAAGGTTGTACGAAGGAGTCCATGGCATCAATTGCTTGGATACGCAGTCCCAATACTTCTTTCTTCCCACACTGCATGGGTAAGTCGAATGGTTAATCCGGTAAGATGGTGCGTCCTTGATATGTTATATGAGGACGTGTAGTCAGACTAGTTGTAGCCAAACACATCACACTGGCTTTTACTGTATATTTCATGCGATTACTTTTTGGCATATCAAGATCTAAGCAATCTACAATAGGATGAAAAGACTGGCATCCTTCACATTATTGGCGAACTCAGTTCATAGAAACAAGCAATTCAACCATTCTGTGGGTAAATCAAAAGCGCCACTGGAATATTTTTCACTATCCAATCATACACGCAAAAAGGGGCGACGCCACCATAGGGGCTGGTATGGGCGGCCGCCTCAGGTGGCTGGAAAGTGTGCTCCTAGTTTGAGTCGTCCAGGTTGGCCCACGCTAGTTTTGTTCGTCCCAACGCACGAGCAGGAAATTTAAAAAATGAAGAAAAATGTTTCAATTTGGATGGGCCAATAACATAAGTGCAAGGCAGGCCCTATAGCAGGCTCGCGGCCCAAACGAGCGCCTCCCATATCGATCGACATCAGGAAAAATCCCAATTCATTCACTCCAGCCTCCAGTCTGGTTCGCTCCTAACCTAGCCGCCGCTGGACAGACCGACACAACACTTCCTCGCGCCCTCGTTGGAGGGCGGTCGCCGGGCTTCAAGCGAACGGAAGGACAAGAAGATGAAGATCCAACCCTGGGTGTAGCCTGTGTGGGAGGCAGCGGTGGTAGCACGGGCATGGCATCGAGCTTGCGCAAACGGACAGTCGCAGCTTGCAAGAGTAGCATGCGCAACGAGCAGGTACATCACATCCCTGATTATATCTAATTCAACTCTTCAATTTCTGGCCAATAGTTAAACCTGACGGTGTTGTAAAACTGCTTGTATGTAGGGAATATATGAGAAAATGAAACCAATTTCTACTTATTTTATAACTCCCCCAATCAATACTGAACTGACTGAATCTGATGTATCTAATCAAGTTTCCGGTGCAAACATACAAGCTCATGTTGTTCTTGAGCCTGAAGTGTCTAATGAACAGACTGCTAATGAAGGATTTGATGCAAACATTTTACATGCTCCTGGTGATGAACATATAGTGTCTAATGAGGGATCTAATGCAAGCATTTTGCAAGCTCATTGAAGGATTTAGTGTCTAATGATGATCTACTATGTTGAGAGAGACAGAGATTTGCAGTCATTGATGACAAGCAAATTATAGTGCATTTTCATAGCTTGAGGAAACGTCGAGGCCATCTACCAGAAAGTCCTCGTATCATGACAACATAGCATAAATACTTTTCTAATCTGTTGTTTGAAACTATTGGTATACTTGTGCAGGATAGATATATTGATATGCAGTTTGCGCACTGGTTATACGTGCAATTACACTTCGATATTTTCAGCCAGAGAGCGAATAATTCAAGCAGGTACAGACCATGTTTGTAGTCCTTGTACACCATGTTGCATTTTGTGTTTTTTGGTGCTTGCATCATTTAGTGTTTATAATCTGAACTACTTTGGATCATTAGCTGGTTTTCAAAGTGCATGTAGCTTCACATTTCTCAAGTTATGTTGATTTCCGGAGTGCAAGTGCCTTCGTATTTTTTAAGTTAAATGTTCGCCCCTGGTAACTTGAATTCGTGGATCAGCCACTGCACACAAATCATACACGAATGCCAGTACGAATTAAATGAAATGTAGGGACTTACGCTAGCTCGTTGTACAGGCACACTGCAGCTCTGCTTGCGCTTGGGATGTTCCATGTACAAGTCCATGTTACCACTTGCTTGGATGTGCAGGCCTTGTGCTCCTTGCATCCCCCTCTGCATTTTGACACGGCAAATGGTTGATCAAGTAAGAGGAATCGACCTTGATGTTGTACCGGAGGACAGATACTTACAAGGTTATACGGGTGTGCAGGATGTGTACCAGATCCCGTAGCGCCGTCATGCTTCGCTAAAAAATGGATTTGCTTGTTTCAGATGATATCTCCAGAAGAAATAAGAGTTAAAGTCAAAGTTGCATAGGCTGTAAGCTAAGAGAGCAGTGAAAGGATATCCAAACATCGTCGGAACAGTGCACAAGGGAGTGATGTGTGGATACCTAGTTCGGGCCGGCCTTTGGGCATGCTCGCCTAGCTAGAGTGCGGGTCACTTCAGAGCCGTTGAGGGTGATGCGCTGGCGTTGGCTGGCCGCGCACGGATGCAGATCTTGAGTGGCAGCGGAGTGCTACGATGCGGTGGACGAGATCGTTGGTGAAGCCCCAACGGCCTCGGGGGGCGGCGGTGCGACGGTGTGCTCGGTGAAGTAGCCCCGGTGAGCTGGGAGACGGCATCGGGGAAGCGCACCTGATGCGGTGGAACTCGATGTCTGTGAGGCACGTCGGTTGCGGCGGCCGATGTTGTCGGTGGACCACCTGGTGCGGTGGACGAGAGTGTAGATGAGGTAGCTCCGGTGCGGTGGTGAAGCGCGACCGTCGTCTTCGTTGTCGTCGTCCGGCACAGAGGTGGGGAACGGTGGGGAAAGAGACGAGACGAGGGGCGATTCGAGGGTTGGCGGCGAATTAGGGATTTGAGCAATCTGGGCGCGGAAGGGGACGGTGGAGAAGAGAGATTTTGCAGGGCTGGAATTGGGGCCGCCAGATATTTCAATCCGAAACGTGGAAGCGCGAACTT